>NC_050511.2:23269797-23287297 GCF_012460135.2 Molothrus ater | reverse complement strand
AATTTATCAGTATAACAGTTGCTGTCACTGTGGTTGGCATACTGTCTTATTAGACACACTGTTGATCAACTGTTATTACAACAACAACAACAAAAACTATGCTGCACAGAGACTTCATGTTAAAGTACCACAATTAAGAACAGAGAAATGCAGTTCATTTATTACAGAACCTTTTCAGGAAGTTGGTTTTTTCTAATTCTTATTGTAATTGCATTGTTCTAATCCTGTATTATAAAGGCAGCTGCTTGCCTATCATTTGTACTTTCCTCGTTAATCCTGACTCAGTGAATTAACCTTTAATTACAGCCGTTAAAATTGAAATGAGCCTCTTGTCTGGCTGGGGCTGCCCCCTTCCAGTGCATGAGACTGATGAAAATTTTTAGGGTCAATGAATATGTCCCATGTCATGTCTGATAGATGCTAAAGATGTGAGGAGGTAAATGTTACCTTAGAAAGATGTGGTTGAAATTTTTAAGAGCTACATTTATTGACCAAATAACAGAAAAATACAGCTTAGGTTACCTCTCTCTTCTGTCTGAGTTACAGAGCATAAAACACATACAGACACACTGTGTTTTACACACATTACCACAATACACATTTAAAGACTAACTTATGGAATCATCATCATGCATCACACATGCTTGTTTTTAAACACCTGGCACCAACCCTGCTTACAAGCAGCTCTATTTTAAGGAGCACAATAAATGTATTCTTCATGTTGGAAAGAAAAAGAAGCATTATTTTAAACTCTGCCATAAACCTAAGCATCTAATTATATTAAAAAATATTTTTAAAAGTTGGATTAGTTTTAAGGACAGTACTGAATTTTAATGAAAGGCAAAAAATTATCAAAAGGTGTCCTCACAGTAACCTATTTAACTGAGCTTCTGTTTTGTGATATCCCCACAATTTAATTTCTATTTTATAAATAAGACTTTAATATTGCAATTGCACTTTATTTTGCTATTTTGGCACTTTTATTTTTAAATACAACATTTGAATGCTGGGTTATTCTTTTTAACTCAAAGATAACAAAACAGCAAAATAGCAATATAGGACTGAATCAAGTTAATCAGTAACCTGGTCATTCAGAATACAATTACATTATTATACAAGTTGCTAACTACTTACACATTATATTTATATAATTTTTATAATTACAAATAGTATCTTATTTATAGCGTATATATATTTGAAGAAAATAAGTTGAGAGAGATTTTGAAGCACAATTTTTTTTAAGAATGAATGCATCTAATAAGCATGAGATGTGTATTTTTAAGGCTTAAACATTATTAAATATCACAAATATTTGTAAATGCATTTATAAGTAAAGAATAGAGGTGAAATGACAAGCAAGTACTGTCAAGGCAAGTGATTAATTTCTTCCAAGCTAATATTTTTAGAACTATGCGGAAGCAATTTCTGAAAGGACAGTATAGCTTTCAAATATCTGATGCTACACATATTCTCTGTAACCAATTTAAGAGCATCCACCTATACAGCAATTTTACAGGAACAAAGAGAAAAAAAAGTATGTGGGAGTCTTTGTTTCATTTCTTCTTCTAGCTTGGCAATAGTTAATATCTGCTGATGAGCAGCTACATACATTTGTAGATTTCCAAGTGCTTTCCCAAAGTGAGTAAGCATCATTATCCTCATTTTTCAAAAGGAAAACGAAAAGATCAAGATACTCCCTCCAGATCACACAGCAAGTAGTAAGCCAAAAATAGAACTCATTTTCCATATGTAACACTCAGTTCTGTATCCACTGGACCACACTGCCTTCCCACCAACATCAGTCACACCTAATCAGCCACATAGCTGAATTTTGGGTGGCACTAAGACAAAGTTATTTTTTTAACTCCTAAATCTAAGACTATGCCTTTTCACTTGCTTCACACATACAAATTTTCCTAGGCACCCTACTAACATACACTGTAGAATATGGTTTCAATTATGCTTTATGCCAGTTACAAATCCTGTAGGGCACAACAGGGACTGTTCCCAGGGAAAAAGCCCACCTTCACAAATTAAGCTGTAAACTGCAGAACTGCACAAATATCTCTGTCTAATGTGCAGTTGTGGTCAACAACACAAGCAAAGTCATGAACATTCCCAGGAATAGGATACATATAGACTGTCTTGTGGCACACTTTCTCCCTTCACCTCTCCACAACAAACCATCCCAATTTCAATCTGTATATTAAAACATGGGCTTCAGAAGTATAATGGAAACACTGAACTTATGGGAAAAATGTTGCGATGAAACAGCAAAGAGATAAGACTCCTTACAGGAAGCTAAAAAACAAGAGGGCAAATGCTAAGCTATAAAATTAATAAAATTCTATCATATGCTTGTGTTTTCTTAACACAGGACTACAAAAACTAAGGATAGAAGAGAAGCTGTGACTAATATTGAAAGCTTATTTAAAAGTATCCTCTTTTGCCAGAGTAAAAAAATTTACAAGCATCCTTAAGAGGGTACGGATATACTTACAGAAATGTAAAACTAATTATTTGAAAAACAATGGTAATTGATCAAAATCAGCCTGAGAACAATGGGCAGAAGACCACCATTCCCCACAATCTGCTGCTATCATAAGTGGTTGCACTATGTCTCTTTCACAACAATAAAAAGTTAATGTTTCTTCTGATGCAGCCATTTCTGAGGTAAGCACTTAGACCAGAGCTTATATGAATGACAAACGTACATAGTTAAAGAATAATTTCTGCTAGCAAACCTCTGAAAAAAAAATCATGAAGTGCATGCCAATAACTATTTGGAATAACTACTATTTATTTCTCTATTGCAGGATTTTGAAAATTCTTAAAACACCTCATGCTAACCTTTCTTGCAAACTGCATACCAGACTACAGTTGTTATATAACCCATTACTGCAGCCTTTGTGTGCCCAGTACTTCTAAGCAGAGATGCTTCAAACAGGAAAATAATACACTTCAGAGTCAGTCTTAAGACATGCTATAGTGGTATTAGAAACAGCCTAAGTGGACAAAGCCACTTAAATTATAAAAAAGTCTTTCCCTCTAAAGACTATGTCAACAACTTAGAAATAAAATACCATTTAAGTTGTTCTCCTAGTCTGAAAATTCGTTTAATTAAATATTGAGGGAGTTCATGTTTACTATTTCTCAAGGAATTCTCTAAGTCTGTACTCAATTTAAAATTAAATGTATTTATCATCTGATTTGACAGGTCTGCAGCTTGACCTTGACTTTTGACAAAAGCTATTATTTCTTCTTCATACATCACCATTCCAAAGAAGCTCTTAAAGTGTAGATTGGTCAAAAGTTCTTTAGAAGATATGAAAAAGAAAACAAGATGATGTACTCCTCCCTTCCTAAACAGTTTCTCTGGAAGGCCTGGTAGTAGGGAACAATAAAACACACCATTGGTAGCAACAACTATTGTGAAAAAATACTGAACATACTGAATAAAACCTTAGTGAGTAAAGCAGTATAACTTCTTCAATTATACCTCGATTCTATATGCAGAATAATTGATAGCAAGTCCAAATTGCTGCAAGAAATATTTATATAAGCACTTCCCCACTACAACAAGAGTTTTCTCCCCAGAGTGGTACATGCATTTTTTGTGACATTTTCCTAGTCACTCCTGACCTTTTCCCCAAACTATCCTATTGGGGGCGGGGAAACCATTTTTTCTCCTTAAATACTACTCAATTCAGACCATACAGCCACACACTTTTTTCCTCATCCAACTTCTTCTCTCACCACAGCTCATATAGTCCTGTCAGTTCTTCCTTGCACTAACACTGTTCCGAACCATAACAGGTTTCTTGCTACCAAAGAAATATTTCCTTCTCACTAATTTTACCCACAAAATCATGTGTCATTTTTACCAGTTAATTATCCTATGCAGCATACTCAGGGGTCTCCACATTTAGGAGATACATTATTACCATTAAAAATCCTAATGAGAAAAGAACACGTGGTTTAGCTTTTTTTTTTTTGTCATCAGCTGGGTGGCAGGAGGAACAGATCACTCCCCTCTTCAGCTTCTCTCTATTACTATAGCTTCTCCTTTCTCTCCCCTCACCATTTTTGCTCAAAATATTAATTATTGTAGCAGATTTTAATCCTCCCTGTCCTTAGGTCAATCATGAGTTTTGCTTTCAATTCCTCTTTTTTCACTTTTTAACACCCCTTTGGGGAAAACACCCATTTTCAGTGTTTTCCAATAACTACTTCACACTGACAGCTTGCAGTTTTGTCTTGCCTCCTGTTTTTGATTTGCACCACATCTTCACATATTTTTCAAAACTGCAAATTATTAATCTGAAACTCAATCAACGCCAACTGCAGTTTCCTCAAGCACTTAATTTTGCCATCACTTGCCTGCATACCATGAGAATCCTCACAGAAACCTCCCGTGACCTCAGTTACCTGATTCACTCAAATCTGAAGATGAACCACATGTACCAAGACAGAAGAATGCACACAGATCTACTACATTTTGCATTCAGTTGGAAGGTTATCCATGAATTACAAGAGAATTTTGTTTTTCCTGGAACAAACTATAATACGCATGCATGTGTTTATATGAGGGGGAAATGTACTATATGTAAACATGATGATAAAAACAAATGAGCCACAGGACAAAGCATTAGATTGTACAGTTTCTATTCAAGAATATTTTGGTTTTGTAGGTTTTCCCATAATTGTAAAACCATTCTTGTATTTATGCTTTCTTTGTAACACTCAGCAGCTATGAATTTGGAAGTTAAAAAGTTTTCTAAAAGCTGTATCCAATTACAGCGCTGAATGATTTGAATAATAAACTGCTCGACATATTCCAAGATAAGTGGCTACTACATTTCTTTGATATTAGGGTCATATACTGTACTTATCTATTTTTACTCCACACTTCCCATTGCCTAGTAATAAATTAATTTCTCACTGTTAGTTTGGCATGTGCCCTACAGTTATATTCATTTTCTGTCCCACTGAAGGAAAAAGTTTTCTAACGGATCTTTAGAATCAGGCATCAGATTAAATTCAAAATACTATTTGAAGATGCACATTCCCACATAAAGTCTTAAAAGCCACTTTTATATTTTTATTTTTAGAAAATTACCTGGTGGTGCTGAATATCATGGGATTGTAGTTATCTAACTACTTGCACAAACTTAAGACTTTTTAAACATATAGATATAATTTGAAAGAATGAGTTTTTACGTTAGTATTTAATTTCCGTTGCTCCCTGGTGCAGAAAACTCAGCAAAGGACCTCATGTACACCTGCAACTATCAAAGGCAATGAGAGCTGAGTTTAGATCTGAAAACTGAATACAGACCAAAATGTAATCACCATCCAGGCAGAAACAATTAAATCTTACATGAGCTAGGTTCTTTCCAGAGCAGAGAGAATGAGGAAATGTTCCAGTTTCTTTGCTGGTTACCAGACCTCAGTAACACTGAGGAAGCAGTTTGCACAATCATCATACAGAACAACTTCTACTCTTCAGCCTACACCTTCTAGCTCTGTTTATCTATCAGCTATATTTCTTTGTAGGTGTCTTCGGAAGAATGGGGAGAAGCAGTTTAGCAAATGAACAGCGGCAATCATGAGGAAAGCAAGCATGAATATGGAAGTGGAATATATGTTCATGTACTGTAGACAATGAAAGAAATAAAGACACTGGCAAGCAGAGGCACCCAAGCCTATGGCATTACAGATTGCTATCTCTATTTTATTCTCAAAGGTGATAATTTTGAAGTAAAGCAAAGACACCAGAGGCATTCTTAAGCTAACCCAAAGCCAGGTAAACCTATGACAGCTTGTGTTTTAAGCTGTCAAAGTCATAAAGGATGGCAAAGAGGCAACTGTGGAGTGCAAAGAGCAACACCACAGCTGTTGTTAAACACAGACTTGCCACCTAAGACTGTATACTGCTCTACAAAATAACATGGAAGAGAATTACTGGCATCTTCAGACTGTGTGACACATCAATGACTACACATCAGTTGTAGTGACTGCATGTCTCCAGATTGTTACTGGCCTGCTTGAAATTTACGTTACATGCCAATTATCTTAGATAAGGCTAATATCCAACAAATTATCTGAAAGTCTCCCATTTCAACACCAAATCTTGAAGCCTGTAAAGATGAAACTGAATCATAAGCAAAGTTGAATTGAATCTAATCACTCGTGTAACTCCTTTACTTAACAACTATTTGATGTTGCAAGCTACTGTTTCTTGTATCAGCACAAAGTAGGTTATCATTGACTATTAAAGTTGCAGCGTAGGCTCTAGACACCAACCTCATTAGAAACAAGGCTAGGCTAAAAAAATGCCTGTTTCTCTGGTATTTTTTCTGGTCACATCCATCCATTTTCACAGGGATATGTACCCTGTTATACCACTGCAATTTCTATTTAAATTGCAAATAAAAATTGGACACACACAAAATACTAAAGAAAACTCAATTGAAAGAGAACAAACTACTATTCTTTCCCACAATAAAGAACATCCCCTACCTCCATGAGTTTGCTAACCCTAATTACACCTATAGTTTTGAGATTCCCTAATGGAAAGTACTACAAAGCACTAACAGAATGAATCATGACACATACTGATACACCAATGATTGTAAATCTATACCCTTTTTATTTGCACCCAGGGGCTATGTTTCATATATTTATGAAAAATTACTTCCCAGTAGCACAATGTCATGATTGGAAGCATGTATGATAAACAAACAGACTGAGTATTAGCAAGTATGTGATGTTCTTGTAGCTTATTTTTGATAGTGTAGCAGATTAATTATTTGAAAGACCTCTGTCATTTGGACACTCAATTTCTGAATAAAGTTTCCCTGAGGCAAAGAAAAAGACAATTTGAAAGATAAGGTTAAAAATCCTTGAAGGCATCCTTCTCAGACATGCAATATTCATACTTTTATCCACATTTCAGAATACAATTGCAGATCAAAAAATGCTGCCAGATTTGCATGTAAACCATAATTTCATATAAAACTTCTATAGGTGAAAGAACTGTAAAAAAAACATCTTAATGATGGCCTCAAAACATGTGAAATGCTTAAGCTCACATGCACCCTTCTACGTTTTAAAGGCTACTTACATCAATGACTGATGAACTTGACAGACTTAATCCCTCTAGGTCTGCTGCTAAACTTGGGGACAAAACAGCTGCCGTAGGAACTGCCACAGGAGTTGTTACAGGACAAACTAGAAGCAAAAAGATAAGAAATACTTAAATGGAAAAACAACTTAAGATACTGCGAAAAAACAGTGATTTCTTTTTCATTGCACAAAAAAGTTTTACGTCCTCATCTAAATGTTATATTCTTGCATATATATTTGATGAATATTCATTGATGAATATATTGGTATTCATATTGATGAATATTTGAAGAATATGTTATATGCTTGTTTCTAAATATAAGATTACTTTTTCAGACATATAGCCTCAATACTCAGAATAAGCAATGAAAATACATATACAGCTTATACATGAACATGTGTGATTTACTTTAGAAGTATTTTCTCCTCCTTTCCTATTTTTCCCCTATTTTATCCTTCAGTTTGATACATACTATGTAGCATATTTTACTTACAGGCTACATGCAAAGTACATGTTAATGCAATTCTGATATGCTGCACCTACAGAAATAAACTTTAAGAAGGGTACTACAAGCATAGACAAAAACCAGTGCCAGCTTTATCTTACCCTTCCAAGACTACCATTTCACAGTTCTTCAGAAATGTGATTTTTAGCATCTTAATATAATACCATAATTGGCCCATAGATTGCACAGGTGTTGTACAAGTAACATCCATTATTACCCGAGAAAATAAGTCCACTTTAACAGAAAACAAGTCCAGACACATAAAAATTCTCAAAGTAAATGTTGTATGTGGTGGAAGATTCTAAATTTTGAAACAATTTCTCAATTATAAAACAAAATATTGTAGTAACTGTTCTTAAAAATAACTTGACAGTCTAAGCATTTATTTTGTCGGAAATCTAGTACAATAAATTAACAGAATCAGTGTTTCAGAAATTTAACTTCATTGAATCAACTGAACTGATTTTATGCCTTGGGAAAAATGAGGCTTTAATCAAGATACTTACAATCATCTAAATCTAAGAGAAACATGTCTTGGTTTTTTGGAGTCTTTCTATCTTGTACTGGTTTTTCTTCTTTCTGTCAAAATAGATTAATATTTCATCTTTCACTATATCAGCAAAAGAAAAGCATTTAGTACTTTCATAAAGCAAGTGCATTTATTTTACTACTTCATAAAGCAGAATGAATCCAGATTCAAGGTGTGGCATCCAGAGAATTCACCTACTGAGAAAGATTTGTTTATATAGTTAAACTGTATCTAAATTCCACAATTGAATTTCTGTATCCCCTGTTTTCATCTAATATGAATCACTGTTGCTACACAGAAAACATTTGGTGACAGATCAGACACTTCTGTTGAGACCATTAAAAAATAAAGCTGCTATCTCTTAAAGACAAAAGATTTGTGTACTAACATTTCTGTTTTCATAAGAAAAACAGGTCAAAATCTGTTCAATAAGAAATATAGTGTAACTTGCACTTATCTAGGAGCACAGAATTCTGTCTAACTATCTATTGGGATTTACTTAACAGGAAGCTGATTTTTGTCACCAAAAAAAGTCAGTTTTAAGCTTGAGATGAGTTCTAATCAGAATTGGCTGTACCTGAAGTAAAGACTAGGGAAGTAATAATCCCAGTACCATGACAGAGTATTTCAACAAAATTTGGTTCAATAACTAAAAAAGTTCTAAACAATCTCGTAAGAGCAAGTGTTGGCTATACCTACAGAGCACGTCTAGACAGTGGTGATTCAGGAAAGAATTCACTGTGTTACAGCTCAGTATACTCTGCCAAGAAGGTGGTTTAGTATAAAGCATTGATTTTTGGATGTAGCCAGAAACTTCTGTATCAAGGAGTTTTGTCATCATGTTGTTCCTGACCACTCTAATGCATCTTTCATTTGGGTCAGCTCAAGAATTTCTTCTCCCTTGTTCTCTTTGGCTCACATACCAAACAGAAGGCTATGTAATTTCTTTTATAAAACATATTAACTGCCTTTAGACCTTAAGACATTGCTCACTACCCAAGTTATTTCAAGTAATTTAACTGTAGTCTTTCCAGGAGTCACACTTTCTAGTTTACCTGTTTCCTCTTAAACAGTATGTGACAGCCAAATTCATAGGGAAATATTTTACCACTTCTAATAAATTAACAGGTCTAAATGAATCAGTAAATCTCTTTATGCCCATCTAGACCATAATTTCTTGAACATTTCACACACTCAGGATACAAATTTTTAGAAGAGCCTGGAGTAAACTCAGCAGCTAGAACCACTTCCTTTAACCAGCACCATAGAATAAAATGACACCTCTTTTCTCAAGGCGCATTCCCTTTCTTCTGGTCTCTCAGCTTGATAGTCAATTGCAAACAAATGATAATAATGAATTTACTTTTTTTCAATTTTGCAAGAAATTCTATGGTTCCCTCCAAAGAACATGAAAGAAGCTAGCCAATGTTGTCACTATTTGAAGCCATTGATGTTAATGACGACCAGGTTTGACCTCAGCCGTGATGAAATCACTTATCATGATCTTCCTATAAATACCATGGCTCAGACAGTATTCACTTACATGATCCCTACAGATATGCTTGAGGTATTCTGGGAGAAGAATCATCTTGTGGAATGAAAAGATCAGGAGCCACTATTTTAAAAGTTATTTTAACATCATCACACTTAGATGATCCTTATGACTTATGGTATTTGAGTGTTCTACTACTGGTGATTTATCTGAAACCTAAAACTCCTGAACAAAGAAAATACTACAAAAAAGCTTTAAAATGGTGTTGACGTGATACAACTTCTCATATGTTTTGTCCAGAATTAGTGAGGGACTCCTGCAGAACCAAGTTTCTTGAATTCCATTCTGCTCACAACTACCAGACCTTTCTTTGGAGATATGCTTATTAGCAAGTCACTAATTTTGTTTTGGCTGCTTTTGTTTTAGAACTGTGAAAAAGGACAAATAGTGTACTTCATAAACTACAAGTTCTACTTGAATTACTCATATCAGAGACACAATTTTGTAACAATTTTTCTGATGAATTCCAAGCCACTTTGTAGTATCATTTGGTGAATATCTGGCCCTCAATCTCGGGTTTAGCTGTTATTTCCAGCATCTTTACTGTAAATTACAATTTTCCTGAACTAGAAAACTCTTCAGAAATCAAAACAGACTAAAGGAGCACTCAGTTAAACAAAAGGCAGACATATTAAAAATATCCTCAATTTCTTTCTGAACTTTCACCATCTGTCCCCACTTATCCGTAAGATACAATTCTACTTTCAACTATGATTAAAGTTGAAAGCTATAGTTTTATATTTGCTAAATATTTCCATAGAGATGGGTTGTGTCCATCTCCTTTACTATGCAGCCAATTAAAAGTCTCTAAAAAGTGGCTCAAGAGTCCTACAAGGAGGAGAATTCTATACACTTCAGTACAAGCTTCTAAAAAATTAGGAGTCACTGCCAAAGAATCCTTACTGTTTAGTGGATCTGCTTACTGAAGACAACTAAGATGGCAGTCTAAGTCACAAATAATACCAATAGCATGCTTCCATTTGCTTTTTCTGTCACAAGTACAAAAAGTACACAAGGCTTGATATGTACTTTTATAAGATTAAATCCATCCTTGCACTGATATTACTTTGAATCAACTACATAAAAATGTTTAAAAATGGGGAAAAAATCCTTCAAGAGAATTTACTTCTTATAGTTCAAAACAAAATAAAATGGTCCTAAAATAAGGCACAAATAAAAAAAAAATAATTCCTGAACGAATGTATGGCAAGGAAAAATTTCCTGCACATTTTACCAGAAGACGGCATTTAAGTGTATCAGTTTACTATAAAGAACAAACAAGTAAACAATTCCACCAAACAAAAAGCAAAAAATGCATAAACTTGACTCTACCATTTGGGAAATGTAAAATCAAGGGCTAATTAAATCCAGATAAAGGTAATGTTTAAGTGTCATCATGTCTTATTTCCAACTTCAAATGAGTGTTTGAAGCTTAAGAAAATACTGGGCTACTCATACATGTGTTTGGGTGCTATATATACAAAAATCACACAAGTAATTTCATGCTTATATGTATTTCTACGTACAGGTATGCAGGTATGTACATTAATTGTGTGCAATTCTGTAGAAAACACCAAAGAAATCTATTTATGTGGGTCCTGCCTATAATTAACATGATTATTTTTAATTTGTTTTTTGAAAGAAAAGAAAATTGATTGGCTGTCTATGACCAATAAATAGCCAATGACTGCAGATATTTCAATTGAGGAAAAAAAGCTTTGCATTTGAAATCTAGACAATAAAAAGGTTCTGACGTGTCTGACATTTCTCTGTAACACAATTTTTCCTTTTTTTTTTTTCTTAAAACTAAGCCTACAATATAACCCAAACAGTATTCTACCAAGAAAGCCCACTATGGGAAAAGCAGAACACTAAACAAAGAAGTTAAGGTATATTCCATCAAACATTTCTCCATCTGCAATTCATCTTGATAATAGAGATAGAACCTGGTAAATGCATATAGGACTTGAAGCAGGAGATTTCTCTTGCTCAATGCATAATTCATGTGCTCCGCCTGCAAAGTGTGTAAAATGAGAATTTCACACCGCAGCATGAGCCATGGAGCTGCAGAGAAAAGGCAGATGAAATCATATTCTGCTGTGCGAATTTTATTTCTTATCCTCCCAATATTTATACAAAACCATCACTGACAATCCAAATGCATTGACAGATCACCCACTGTTTCCATTGTGTTAGCACTTGAAAGGAGATCAGGCAGAAAGATAGACAATTTGTTTTTGTATATTTTTTAAATAGTGGATCAGGTTTTTAACAGCTGAGTGACTGTATTATACTTGTAGAAGGAGGTCAACAGTAGCTGATTTTAAAATCCCACTGTAGAGACACCTACTTATACATGCATCATCCTCAAATCTGCATTTTAGCTCTACAGTATTGATTCTTACAGTATAGTATATATCTGAACACCTCAAATTATCCATATTTCAAAATGATATAAAAGACTGCAGTGCAAGAGACTGACTTTTTGATTCACTGCAGCTCAATTACAGTGAAGACAACAGCTTTTTCAAAATGATTTGTCAGGAGAAAAAATACTAAACCATTAATAACATACTCAGGAAAATAATCTGAATTTTTTGTAGTGTATTTTAATGCCAGTAAGTGCATGGATGTATGTAGAAATTAAGCTCCAGTGTGAATGTAATAAAATCTTTTTTATTAAGAAAATTTTTCAGAGCATGGAAATGGCACCCAACACAATATATAAGGAATGGTAAATATCACCCAAAACATCTGCAATGTAATGTAGTTCATAACGTGTAGCAAACTGAGAAATCATAAAAATAGAGCTCACTAACCACAACTTCTTTTATTATTATGCATTTCAGAAAATCTTTTCAGTTTTACTGAAAACGAAATCTTAATGAATTATCTCCCCATATAGACTGCCCAAATTAAGAACACACTATAGCAGAATAACATAAGCAATGTCTTTTCTAATGACAAACTATCAGAATAAAGCACGCATTTCTGAGAGCCTGGCAGAAACCATCTGTTTCCTGGGTGGTCTGAAAATAAGTCAGGAAGGGAGTAGAAAAAAATGTGTGTGGCTCTTTTAAGATGTACCTTGACACATAAGGGGTCTATATATAAGACTTTAACTATAATCTTCTTTAAAGTTTGTTAAAAATTGTTTTTTCTTTCTAGCTTGGAATGTGTTATCTAGGTTACCATCAGTTACCTTCATCTATCATTACAGGGCTCAAAACAGTGTTCTGTCAAAAAACCCTATTAAGCTAGTTAGCATAGCAATCACCTCTAATAAAAAATACCTGTGTTTCTTTTCCCCCACCACCATATCTAACTACATGTCTAAAAATAAATAAGTACTAGAAATACCCGAATGCAGGCATCGAACATGGTTTAAATGGAAACTAACTTTAAGGTTCTAGGGATTAATACCATATACTGAAACAGTTCTTGTTCAAGGACATTAAATTAACTCCTTAACATATGACCATTGATGTTTACCATTCATCAGCCAAGTTTGTTGCCCTTATATTAAATGCGCTAATTTCTAAATGAAAAAGAATTTTAGGAACATTTAGCTTCTGCACAGTGAGCTCTATGCTTTTCAATAATCTCCTTGCTACTTTTCTTGCTGCCATGCATATAAACACATTCCTATTTGTTGTAATGTCTTTTGTGATGTTTAAAAGCTTTACAATTTTTCCCTTCTATCTTTTGACCCTACTCTTATTAACTGTTTAAAAATACTTCTTGTTCCTAACACATTTCCTTTTAGGTGCTTCTTAATCAAGTAAGACTTCAGAACTACTGCAATGTTCCTTCTCTTCTCTTAAAATCCAAGGCTTTGACAACTTTCCATCGACTTCAACAATTCAACCCCAAGCTTCTTGGACATTCCAGTTCTCATATTCAGTGTATTTGACTTCACACATTCTGTGTTTTAAAATACAAAAAGCTTCTTTATGCTAGTAGTCCTCACATATCCTGTGAAAGAACCAAACAGTTTAGAGAACTATAGAGACAGAAATTATCTACACAATGTCAATACCCTGAGAAAAATGGAAAAATGCAGCAGAGAGAAGATAGTTTGAACATGGCTTTGCAGTGCCTGCTCAGAACTAAGCACATCAGGGTATGTATAACTTTCTGGTGAAAAAATACTGTGATGATATGGGGAGTTGCAAACTGTTACAATTAATTCATGTCCCATCTAGTATCAAAGCAGTTTATTCTAAGTGGATTCAAGTTGTATTTTTTGTGCTACCATTTTTTTGCAGGATCCAGTCTGGCTGCTCTGGAAGAAAAAACCTTTTGATACAGGTGTGTTACCCAGTGTATTATTGGGGCAAGAAACTGATCAAAACATGGAAACACACTTCCACTTCTCAGGTAATACAGCCACACTTCATCTTTTGTTCTACTTGGTTGAAGAAGGGAACAGATTAAAAGTTAAGGTCACAACTCAAGAGTTCTAGGCACACCTATGAAGTTGCAAAACAAAGATCATGTACAATATTAGTTAAAGATTTAGAGAAATGGGGAGCCTTGCCTCCTTATTTAAAAGAAATACATGCCTCAACAACCTAATCAAGTAATGGCCTTACCTCTTAACTGATCAACACCTATTCACCGGCTTCAAAAATTGCTAGAAGTGCAACAAAGGATGTCTATTTTGACTAATCTGACATCTATACAGGAGTCCTGACTGAAATGGCTTAGCTTAATTTAAAATGCATTAAGAGAAATTAAGTTTCACTTTATTTTCAATACCACACATCAGAATTTAAATGGAAATTTCTGAACTACAATTCTACTCTTCAACTTTTGTTTTGGTAAATATATAGAAAGAATTGCATAGGAGGTATTTGGTAACAGAAAAGTAAGTGTCAGAAATTCTTTTACTCTTCTTCCTGAACAGATTTAGCAAAAAGTTCCTCATTTATTTATTTTTATTTATTTTTAAATACAAGGTACGTGGGTAAACAGTAACCAATTAATGCTAATAGCCTGAATAGTTAATTCTGTAACACTAGTTTGAGTAATGAACTTTTAGGCTCTTTTTCTTCACTAAGGTAGGCAACTAAATCCCAACTTACACATGAATGACTCTGCTGCATGTTCTTGCATCTTCACATATTTTGAAACCAATTAAAAAAAATATGTATTATAAAGCTTGCTATTTCATATCTGTTTTAAGAAAGCTAACAGAATTTGAAGTAACAGGACTCTATATTCCTATCAAACACAGACAGCAAGTAAAATTTGATTGCTCATTAGGAATATTAATGCTACTAATCTATATATAAATCTCAGTTATAGATTCATTAACTGTACTATTCTCAATTTTAACAGAAAAATTTAAAACTAAGCTAAGAGTTCTATTAGAACATCTTTAAACACTTAAAAAAACAATGTACTAACATTTGGTTCTTGGTTTTCTTTCCTCTCAGACCCAGGTATTATAGCTATACTTTAAGATTAAATTTTAATAAAATAACCATCACATGCATGTATTAAGTTTCACCAGTTCAACAATAACCTAAAAACTAAATTAAAAAACAATTAATTTTATTATAAAAGAATAACAGACTACTAGAAAAATATTATATTCTGTTTATAAAAAATAATTAGATTCTATTATTGTTCATCTATAAGGACTAAAAATAACATAAAATAATAAACTGAAATTTTGTAATTTATGTTTTTATAATTCAGGGGTTTTGTTATAAAAACACTCTTACTTGCTTAAACTATAAAACTACTTTTTGACTGGTCTCTCTATGAAAAGTAAAAAGTTTTTTTTTCATAAATTCTGGATTGTTTTAGGTACGCATAAAACTGCTACCCGTCTTCACTCCAACAGAAAGAAACATGGATAGATGGTTAGATACACATTCTCATATTTTATACAGGCCTTAAAAAAACATACTTTACCTTACTAACCTTATTAGAGGTAGCATTTCTAGATATTCCAGACTCAGAGTCGCTTTTAGAGTCAGATTCTGACTTGGATCCTGAAGAACATTCATCTGATGAAGTGTACTCTGTATCAGAGGAACTGGACATGCTTCTCTTTTTGGAAATCCCCTCTGCTTTCTTTTTAATATCCTCTGAATCACTACATATTTAAAAAAAAACATTAAGAGACATGTAAAACCACCAAAGGAATCTGCTTGTGTAATATCCTACATCAGCATTTCAAAGTTTCATTAAATGAGTTTTAAATCATAATTTCTCCACAAGAAAAAACTATTCACCTATGAATGAAGTAGTTTAGGGCTACACAAAACCATTCTATTACACTACACAGTACAACATCATATGTAGTCTAAACCAGCAAAACAGCCAAACAAAATATTTTTCATATTTCATATGTTCACATTATTTGCATGCCTCAAGCTTGTGACATTACAAAAGGAAGTACAGCCACCCTTTAAAATAAAGATGCTTTCATACTATTCCACCTATGATGAACAGAATTTTTGTGTATCATCTTTTTGTACAGTAATATTGCTTAAAAAAACAATTAGTTTAGTTTATTCTTTTGTTAATTCTTCTGAATAAAACTGCATCACCTAGAAATAAGATCTATAACATCTATAAATTGTTCAACACAATAAAGAGTTTATACACAAGAGCTGTTATATTCCTACACCTTTGGTCACATTGAATACCTTACAGCTTCACACAGTGAAGTTCTGTTCACCCACCAATGTTGGATTATGGTGGTCTGTGTGAACAGCTACCTGTTATCTGCCTTGTTCACATCTAATAATACTTTAAATACCAGTTACTAGATTACCCTTTTGTCTCAGGGGGAGTTACTACCACAGGAAATGAAAATTGTTTTCTAATAGTTGTCATGGAGCAGAAAAATTAATATTGCATATAGAAAAAAGCTCTCTGTTCTTGGATTTGCAAACAACTATTTTATACTTCTAAATCAGGTGTTTCATACACTACCTGATTCAGCTTCCTTCCCAAGACAATGAATTGGCTGTTGAAGTGCTTGAAGGGTAACAAGGTCAACAATAATTAAACAAATCTAGACTACTCAACTATTAAGAGTCCCTCTGGACTCATATTAAATTGTTACACACTTTTGCTTAGCTTTAAGAGCAGTACCAAAGAATGTATGCTGCATCACTGAGATTGCAATGTTTTGAGATGAAAAAAATACAGAGAAGGAGAAATGAAAATCAGAAATGACAGAGATCAAAACAGAGTAAAGTCTTCCTCCTCTCAAGAACCTCCTATGACTGAATTGCCTAAATAAAATTTAATCAAAATTATTTCAAATTAATAATCTTTAGGCCAGGCCTACCCATGTAACTGAAGCTAAAATTACCTCCCAAATTTTAACCAAAAGCATAAAGCAGTAAATTTGAAGCTTGCAAAGCTAAAAATGGAACAGTAGTACATGTCACAAAACCAGTGTAATGTAGCACATCTGATTGTTAAAATCATGGTGAAAAATAGGTACTGAAAATTATGTTTCAGTATGACAACATTTAAAAACTTGACATAAATGACAAACAAAACTTCACTACTTTATACTGTTCAAAGTTTCTTCATGACAACATCCATATTTCATTCACTGCCATTTAACAGTAGCTGTAGTTGCATTAACAAATAAGCTGTTGTGAACCCATTATATAAATGAAGTTGTTTTTTAATAATTTATCTTTAGCTTAGCTTTAAAACTAGCTTTGAAGATAAAAAATGTTACTTTACTGCACATCAGCCAGTTCTGATGGGTAATAATTGTTTATCTTAGTGCTTAAAATTTCAGAT
>NC_050511.2:23144797-23267297 GCF_012460135.2 Molothrus ater | reverse complement strand
TTTCTCCTTCTTTGCCTTGCCTAGAATTCCAGCCCATTCCTTTGCCTGTAAATAAATTTCAATTTAAGTTTACTTTTGCAACCAGCAATACAAAAGTATGCACACAACACATCGAATAAAAACATTCAGAGCTGTTGCTAAATAAATCATCTGAGCAAGTCAAGAGAAGCTATTAAACTTCTCTTACTTCACACAATTAGGAGAACTAGAAGTTTGGTACATACCCATAAAAGGTGAGAGATGTCTATTAGGTAGTCCAGAAAAAGATTTAGTAAGCTAGATTAAAAGCATCAGTAATGATAAATAAAGTTCTTTGCCAAAAGACCATGAAATCTGAGAGTTTTATTTCTAGATCCAGCTGACTACAACTGGAATGAAGGCTAAATAATCCCACCACCTTAATCATCCTGTTTTTTGCAGAAAATAGATGTGGACACTCAAGGTAGCCACAGACAAATTATATTTCACTTCCATTGCAATTCTCCAAATAAAAGTAATTTTTTACCACCAAGAGAGTGTGAAAATGAGGCAGTATTTCCCGCAGACTTTTTTTCTTTCCACATACCACTATGCTACTAGAGAAGCAATGTTAAAATTCAGGACAGGAGAGAAAAACAAACTGGCAGACAATTCTATCAATTATCAACAATGTGATACAGGTCTGCCTCATTGACTGATGTGATCTGGAATAAGACTTAAGTTTTGAAATAGGCTCTAACAATGACCTGAAAGGCTAAACAACTCTAGAGACACACTGGCTTCCTCTTTAACACCAAAAGCTGGTTGAAAATGCCAATATTCTTTTGGATATAAATGACAATTTGCATGTGGATTGCAGCTTAACTCAGCTTTACTCACATATGCTAGTATTAGGGAAACCACAAAATTAATGAAAATGAGATACCCTCCAAAGAAAATATTTGCAAAAACCCCAACATGGCTGAAGGATTTTCCAGTTTGCTTTGAGGTTTAAATAGTTTGAGGTGGATTTTTTTACTTGAGGTGGATTTTTTTTACTATGTTATAGATGGATGTTACACCATTTGTTCAATTTCCTGCAATACTTTTTGGTCTTATGGATGAAAGCACCTTCGCACATTCCTTCATGCCAACCCTATCATTTATAATCCTCTGCTTGAGCTGATTATCTAAAATTCTTTCCATAAAAACTTTCAGAAGTTTGTACAAATATCACTTTTCCTGAAATGTATATAAGAAGGTAAACACATTACAGTACTAAGGAGAAATGCTTTTTCTACCGGATTGCTGTCCACTGGCTTCTGTAAGTCAGACCCATTTTTCAAATTTTCTTGCTCTTTCTGTGTGTAACATCTCATAAACAAATGATTTAATCTATGACTTACTGAGGAAGTTGGCTCATTACCAGGACTACATGCTTTTCTCTGTATATCTGTTACAATGCCACACCTCCAGGAGCACCATCAGCACACTATATACCAATATACTTACATTTCAGCTACTGCTCAACAGCTTTCACTGGCATTCCAGTAGGATTCTGGTACCCAACACATAAATCACAATTCTGGTACCAAAATATGACTTTCCCTCAGAGTTTACACTGCAGTAACAAAAAGCTACTGCTAGTAGATGACAAGCCCAATGTGTAAACACATATCTAATGCACTAATAGCTGACATTTTCCTATCATAAACTTTCCTAATCCTCTTCAGATTATCTGAAATGTAAACCCTCATCTCTTCCAAACTCGACACTTCGAAACATACATAATCTAATCCCCTGCAGCTGCTTCTTGTTGTTTGCATTACCTTTTTCCTTTTTTTTTTTTGGTTTGTTTAGCCTTGGATTTTTCACAAACCAACCTCTTCATTTCTGACTTTGGTAGTCCAGCTACACTCAATTAACATACTGCAGCAGAGTGGAGATAAAAGATAGGAAATCAGAAGTGAGATGGAGGTGAAAAAAGCCTACGTACTCCAAAAATGAAGCAAAAGTGGCTACAGTTTATCCACTTCTGTCATTGAAAAGAGCTAGCATTAAGCAAGTTTCCAGATGCTTGATTTCTAAGATAAAATAAGCAACAGGACATTCCCACGCATCAATGGCTTTCAACACAGCCCACAGATAATATTTAAATACTTGTAGTTTTGGGCTAACACTCTGTATTGATGAGCGCCTTCAGCAAAGTTACTTTCGGTGACGCTGACGTACCGACTCAGCCACGTCGACGTTTCGGACAGAGGGATCAGGTGCCACCTCTGGCCAGTCGGACAGCTCCAGGTACCCAGTGGCTCGGCTGTTCAGTGTGTGAGACAATGTGCCAAGCTGGAAATGATCCCGATCTATTAAAAAAGCGAGGGGAGGGAAGAAACACACAAACACTGTGAGCTCTACCACAAGGAGCAATCTTAATCAGGGCTAAAGGTAATTGCCATTGTATTACCTCAAATGTCACGGAATAAATATAAACTAGGAAGCTCTTCATAGGTCAAAAAACTGATTTCAGTCCATAGATTACAATAATCTCCCCCATAATGGTCAATAAAAAAGCTAATCAGTCAGTGTGTTTAGAGGTGTTGCTCTGAAATGTAGCTTCTCTAAAAATTACTTTACTGTGAATATTAAGAATGACAGCACAGTTAAACAATCCATATACATGTCTTGGCACAAACACATCCAGAATTTTAATAGTTTTTCTTCAAAATGGAGCTTCTTTTAAAGCTTCAAAACTAGACCTAAGTAAGTATGAAAACTAAAATGCAAATTGTCACAATAATAGAGTATTTTTAATTTAGACAGCCTGAGAGCCTTTTACCTTGAGAAGACAGACAATGAATATTACTTGTAAAACAACAGGCAAAATACAGAGGGAAAATTATTATTTTGGAGAAAAAAATATCTACAGAGATTCAATTTATTTCAAATTCATATAACATTTGAAATACTCACATTAACAATCATCTAATAAAGTCCAGGTAAAATCCTAGAGCTATTTTCCTAAATTGAAGAATAGTTTTCCTCAAAAGACATACCTTCTGTTATTTAAATAAAATTTAAAATCTACATGAATAGAAATAGATCATATTGCCAGGGTTTATCGCTAGAGAAATGCACTGTGCACCTTGCTTGTTGAAAAGCAAGTAAGCAGACTGAGCATCCTTGCATATTAATCTTTTCTATTTGCTAAGTGACACAATTTGTGAGAGTATTTGAAATAGAATAAGCTGCCGCATTCCTTTACACAATGAACATTTACCAAATGATTTTGGCAGTTATACCTTTAAAAGGAGACTCAAGCAATGGGGCAGGTTTCTGTGCCAGAAATATTTTTTTGGCATATTTGCTTAAAGCTCCACTCTTCTCATTCGGAACAATAAGCTGCCTAATAAATCTTGTACGGTCTCTGATGTCGTAGCTTTGATCATACTTGCCGAGATTTAATACATACTGGGTAAGCAATTTTGTCTGTGGAAAAAAACAGGACAAGAACAGAATACAAGTTATTTATGATTATTGATAACTCTGGATAAACATATTTAAAGAGGTAATAAAAATGAATGGTTATGTCAAACAAATGTTGCTCCACAGGGAATATGCATTTCTAAAGCTGCAAATGGAATTCTGCAGCCAAAGCACATGTCCTCTTCTGTATTGGGGAGGTGAATGCTGAGTACTGAGAAGCAGCCATGTGCTAGATTATTAAACTGCTGAAGTGGAAAGAAAGGCATCATTAAAAAAATAATCATATATGGCAAACCCGCTGAAGGGTCTACGTGAGGATAATGAATGTGGAAATACAACTAAAAACATGGCACTCAAAACTTAATCGGAAAAATATGCAGGACATCAAAACATCAGAGGGTATTAGGGGGCTGGCAAACTGCTTCTGCTGAGGTGTGTTTTATGAAGAGATACTGTCCCTGGCATAAGCAGTGTCTGCACTCTGACTGCACTCAGTTACTTTATCCTGAATTATGACCCATTAAAGCAGACACATGAATCACTGAACTGGATTACTGCAAATTATTTGCAGTGCATTTAGCTGTTACTTTTTCATAAAAGCAAGCTGCTGATGCCCTCTAAAAACCAGGATAAAAGACTTCTTCCATTTTTTTTCTTAAAGCCTTCAGTAATATCAGTCATTTATTTATTTATGTAAGAGCAACTTACACTATCACAGGTTTTTACAGCATAACAACAGCTTCCTAATTTGATGTTTGAGAATATTAACTTCTTAAATAATTTTAACAATTCAGATAATTTTTTAAACTAAGAAAATAATATAAGGAAGGAAGGAAACATAGAAAATAAAAATAATGTAGTGTAACCAGAGCAACACTGCTGAATAGACTGGAATCCACTAGATTAATTTGAAACATGTATGCTTCTTCCTCTAATACAACCAAACAGGAAAAAGAGCAGAAGTGATATACCATCCTAAGGAAGCACATTTTGGTACTTCAGCTCAGAACAGATGCATAAGACAGGGTTAATAATGTATAATCATAAGAGATTAACTGCATTATACAAAGAAACAACCTAGCATATATATATTGTTTATCATGCTATTGCTACGACTATAACACAGTTTCAATCATGTGAGCAGAAAAATATGTCCAAAAAAATCAGTTAATTTTTGTACATGCCATTTGAAAAAAAAAAGGTCAGATTAAAAATTTCCAACTTGAGGATGCAAGTTGAAGTTTTTTTCTGGAGATATAAAAATGCTTTTTCAGAGTACTGATTAACTCCTGTAAGTGAGATACACAGTAAACAGAAAATGGTTCTAATTTAAACCCCATCAATACAACATATGCAAGCATTTCAAAAATAACCTATGGTACTAGAGATTGGAATAAATAAGTCATTATACATTAGAATAATATAACAGCATAGTTTAAAAAAAACTGTCAATGAAATATTTTTTGTTTCTTTTTTCTCTCTGATACCCAAGAATGGCTCTGTGAAAAGGGTTTTTTTTCCTTGAGGTACTGTCTTAGTTCTGGGAAAGGCAAAACTTTCCCATATGTATTTCACAGTTTATTGGCAGCTAATTCTGTATGAGGGTATAAAATTTTAAACAACTGCATCAGACTGAGCCTACATAATCTGCACTCATGCAGGACTTACACTGTTCAATCTAAATGGAATTGGAAGGGAGGGTTCCCAGGTAGCATGCATTAAACTAAATGAGGGATACCTCCTGCAGCCTTTATCATCACTTCTCCACTGTAAAACAAGACAAGACTCCTCACTGTCATGGCAGGAAGCTTAGGAGAATGGATCATAAAACACAATGATCTTAACCTGTGAATTGCTATAGGGATGGGAAAAGTTGAAGGCCTTGTCACAGAGGGCATTTTTTCAGTGAGTGTTGATGGAATTACATAAAGACAAATATGACATATAAAGAGTTGATCCTGAAAGACTGCAATTCCTTTAATGGCGTCATTTTCTCCATGATCTTCTCTCTTTACCTGTTCCCTGTTCTGTCCTCTAAAATATAATTTTCATATTGTTCAATACAGATAAATACACAACAAACTTATACACAAGAATGTTCTGTGTCTCCAAGAAGTCTCTTCGCAATTATCATATACACTATAGTTTTCATGGAAACAGAGAGGGAATCTAATTTTTAAAATTTTTCTTATAGTAAAGCAATCAAACAAGTAGAAGCTCTTTTCTACATGGAGGTAGCTGATAGAAACAATTATTTTTAATTAAAAACAAAAAATAAACCAACAAATACATGTAAATTTTTCCAACAAGGTAGTTCTCAAAAGAAGCAGAAAATCATTTCAGCAAGCACACTGATTTGGTGAATCATGACAGATTCTGCAAACCATGACTGCTTCATAGAATAGTGATAAAGTATTCTGATCTGTGATTTAAGACACTTATTATCACATGTCAATATTTCCTGATATCTCTACATACACATTATATAGGATGAATATAATTTCTTTTATCCCCAAACTGTCGAACCCATTATTATTTTTTGTACACTTCGTTTTGGCTAGAAGGGTTAGGTGTAGGTATTTCTAGAATTCAATCATCCTCCAGCAACATTTCTGGAATTTTCTAGTGACAATAATTCTATTTAAGGATTTAATGGCTATCCTATATTAGCAGCAATTAATTTTTTGGTAGATCCCCACTTGAATATTTTACAATACAGGTTTTACCAACAGATGAGGCTCTACAATGAGAGAGAAACAGTTATCTATCCACTCCTATATATCATTAGCTTTCAGTAACTTGATTCTTTGGACACACAAGATAAGGCTATTGTGCTAAACCACGATTGACATATCTATTTACACTCTACAACTACTTGGGACTTTTTCTGGTGGGAGACCTACTGCATTACACTACAGAAGCCTATCAAAAATCAAAATCTCTTTATTCTTTCCGTTACATGCAAGAAGCATCTTAGGCAACTATATGACATATTTCTCTTATATGCGCTATCTAGCACACTCAAGGTTTTATGACTTTAAGTGTTGAAAAAACAAATCAAGTTTATCAAAAAATACAGACAACCAGACGGAAGCCTGTTTTTACTACATACCTATCCAGATATAACTGAATCTGGAACTTCCTTAAATTATAGGGAAGTCTTTGAAAGTCCATGAGGTGATCTCAGGATTTAAAGTATATTTTAAATTTTTTTAAGAAATCTTGTTTAAAATCCTGTGAATGTGTTCACTGTTTCACCATATACTTCAGGAAACTACAGGCAAATAAAATAATATACTTAGACAAAATGAGTAAAACAAGCAAGTCTTATTTACTCCAGAACTTTGTGCTTTTCTTCAAACAAGACTAAACAGAAGTTAAGTCAAGCTGAGTTCAACCTGCCTTTTCCTCACCTGGTGAAAGAGATCTTTCATCTACTCAGTCGGCATTGAGTGTTTTCAATAAAGTGAAATTTTATCTTTGAGGTTTTCACAACTCCGTTAACTTTGGATGAAACTGATGAATTATTCATAAAGTTACTATGTCATAGGATATGATATGGAGACAGAAAACACGGGACTGAGGAGAGGTGGACAGACTTACAACTGGTCAATCAAGTCCACAAGATTTGACATCAAATTTTAAAAATGAAACTGAAAAATGGCTGGACTTTTTAGGAAGTGAAGTAATTCCAGGAAGTAATTTTAATACTGAGTGAGTAGAGAAGAGTTCCTCCTGGATATTCATGTAGATATAGGAAAAGTGTTCTCAGTCTCTAATGGGAAACCCATGGTATTCTAGTTTGAATGGAACTTTGAATCAAGCCAAGTCACCAGACATACACTGTCAGAAATTTTATGTGGATACCTTGACCACTTGAGATAAGAAGTTATTTTTCCACAACCTAAAACTACAAGAGGAAAACACCCTTTGATGAAATTCATCATTTATGTAGGCATCTCAGAGACAGTTTCTTCTGCTTTATCATCATTACCATGTTTGAATAAAGAGTTTTTTAAAGAGCCCTTACAATGATGATTTAAAATGTATTAAGATGTGAAATGCATCAAAGGAATCACAGGAAAAAACGCATCACAGAAATCATCATCTTCTTGTATGCAATGGATTTTTGACCAAATATGATGTGGAAGAATTTATGCGCAAAATTACAAAAACTATATGGAAAATTAGTAAATATAATGGGCTAAAAGAAGATAGTTTAGACAGTCAACCCAAATATTTTCTTATCTCTGTCAGCATTTTCTTTAAGATGAGCACTGCCAGAGAGAAGTCACCTTTTATTACTGTCCCATTTTAGACTGTATAAGCAAAGCATTCACTCCAGTCTGAATGCATGGAAAGACACTTCATGTCCCACATGCCCTACAAAATAAAGCCTAAGACAGATCACTGCTGTAGTTGCATATAACTATCAAGGAACAAGAAGACATCACAGTTGCAGAGATGCAAAATCCTATGCTGTGCAAACTGTTTTAAAACAAAGAAGTCTAGCAGCCCAGAAAAGTACATATATCAGACAACGTATTTCTTCTACATTTGGAAAAAAATCTTTGATTTTACAATATTTTACAGCAATAACTGGATTTCCAGTGAAAAATTAGTGTCAAAATGCTACATTCCATAGTCAGTGATGGGATTCACAGTGTTGTCACTTGGAAGAGTGAGGCACCTGGCACCACTCATAGCCATTGTTTTCAGCTGCTTGGAGATCTAATCTTCATGTCTTTTTTATCTGACATTTTTAGATTATTTTTACTACTAGTGATATTAAAACTCATCCAAGATAAAAGGAAATAGGAAAAACTAAATCAAACTAACCAACCAACAAAAAAGATTAAAAAACAAGAGAAACTGGTTACTATCTTTAAAACAAGCACTGTTGGAAATAGAAAACAAGGCCTATTACTCGAATTTCCTTTTAGATATCCTGAACAAAAAAATGGGCAGCTTCTTGTTCAAAATGACAGCATTTTCTCGAAAGCTCTGATTTTGGTTTCAGAAA
This sequence comes from Molothrus ater, assembly GCF_012460135.2. Taxonomy (NCBI): domain Eukaryota; kingdom Metazoa; phylum Chordata; class Aves; order Passeriformes; family Icteridae; genus Molothrus; species Molothrus ater. The sequence goes on along the minus strand of NC_050511.2, from coordinate 23,258,833 downwards.
ACATTAAATCACATCATCAAAAACTACTACCTGGTATTGCTAACACAATTTACAGATCTTCTCTATTTATGTGAGGTAAAAATTTCACAATTTCCAAAAGGCAAATACAAAAAAGAGCTTATCTTGTCCCTATATTCACATTTATGATCCAGCACACACTTAAAGACTCATGATTAGATTTAGCCTATTGTATTTCTTGAAAACATATGTTCTGCTTTTCTTCATAGAATATTATGGACTAGGTTTGTTTACTTATATAGCAGAAATCATTACTGATCTATGCAGACTGTACAAAACCTTCCATGACTCTAAATATATACAATACTGAGTTTAGGTTTACCTGCTTTGAATTTGTTAAGTAGAGTTTTGCACCCAAATTTAAGATCTGCAACTTTACAAGGTCGTCTTCATTCGTGAAACTCTTGGCTGTCTTCCTCAGAACATCAGGTGCGATCTTTGGAACCCGTTCACAGTACTCACCGATGAGCCAGAGGATGCTGGCTCTGGCTACTGGAACCTGAGAAAACATTGAGCACTCTAAGTTAACAGAGTCACAAAGACTGCTTTGCATACTTGTATGTGTCTTTTGTTCAATAACAAGTTAAACAAAATACTATTTAAAGACAATTGACATAAAAGTTATGCAGTGTGAAATTAAAAACAGCCACTGTGGAGGACTGAATATTCATAGAAATGTAAGATACTGATTCTGACCCAAAACCCATGCCTTACAGGTTGATGATACAGAGGCACACAGAAGTGACATGTTGATATTCACAGTACAAGCTGATGAGATTTGGGAACACAGCCCAAGCCTTCAAGATGTGGTTGTGAATTCCTGCCACCAGGTTATAACACCACATGTAAACAAAATAGAGCTGTTTTTTTTTTTTTTTTTTTACTATATTCATACAGAAATGGTTTCCAATAATACAGCTTTCCCAAATCCTGCCTATCTAGTTTAGAAGCCTATTTTTAGAAGCCTGTTTAGAATGTATTTCTTTATTTCTAGCTTTCCTTCATTTTTATTCAGAATTTTATGACAGTAAGATTTGTATTTTTGCAAACAAGACCAGTTGAACTCAGAATACTGGTGAGACAGAAGTTCAAAATTGATATTCACAATTTCTGAATGGGATCTACCATCTTAACTGAAACACTGACCAAAAAGTTCACACAGGTCTTACCATTTTGGAGCTGCTTGACAGTATCACTGTCAAATAACTGGCAGTAGCAGCTTTCAGATGAACTCCCAGTCTATGATGCTGAGTTCAGAAGCACAGCAATGCCACAACCAGAGAGAAGGCGAAATGGAAAAGTACAGAGGAAAACAGAAGCTCATGCTACATGCAGTTTAGATAGAAGCAGTTAAGATTTAAATGAAATAATAAACACATATTCTTTTAAAAGGTGAGCTACCCTACAGTACCTGGTGGTCAGGTTAAAAATTGCATCTATGTTACATACATCCCTTGAAAACATTTTTCTCCTTCCTTGAGCAGAAGGAAGAAAGAATGCAATGAGAATGCAATTTCAATTTCAAATGTTGAAATGTCAAGGGAAAAGCATAACTGTTCTAGTCTAGCAAAAACAGACTGTAATTCAGAAAAAAGAAAAGTTTCCACAGCAATTTCACAAAATTTTATTGCTTTTTCTAAGAAGATCAGAAAAACTCATACTAACATTAGTCATTTTCATTAGTCCTTATACTACACAGTTATCTTTATTAATAAGCTCACACTAATGGCAGGGTGACTTTTGCCTTGGATAAGATTCACAGAATATATGTGCTTTAGAAATGCAGCATTGTGGTTCTCAAAGTATTAATTCTTAGTAACTTTCATATATGCTTTAATTGCTGTTCCAGCATGTCTGTTATTAATATATGAGTATCTATTTCTCAGAATTACAATGGGAACCTAATATTAAGTATCTTACTCAGTAATCTTGTAACATTTGAAAGTACTACTTACGAAAGTATATTTTAAAAAGGTAAAATGGCCTACTAAGCCTACTAGAGAAATACTAATCATGTTCGCAAGAATTTTTAATGATTAAATGTGCTCCAAAAAGTTTGGAAACAACTCTGACTAAAGTCAACTTGACAATATTTGCCTCTGTACTTGACATGGTTAAAAATATACATGTCAACAAAAATATAAACAGGCATGTCATGGGGAAAACAGAGGACTGCCTCCACTGAAAGAAAAAGCACATAATGGATAAACAGAATAGAGTCCAACAACAACAACAAAAAGTCCTGTAAGAGATAAAGCCAATTCTGATTATGGGGAAGAAATTTAAGATAGAGGTAACATAATATGCTGAGAGTAGTATAACAGTGATTTAACATATATAGATATACGTAAATACAGATCAAGATACAGATGAATTATTTAATGTGAGTTGACAAAAAGTTAAATAGCCTTGGAATTTACAGTATGAGAGAGATGAACAAGCTACTGAACAACCACTATGTATAAAAACTTTAAACAATCAGGGTATGTTCGCCTGCAAAATGGTAAGACTGATGCCATTACTGTGCACTGATTTCAAAAGGGAAAGAGGTTATTTCTAATGTTCCAAAGGTTACACTGCATTAAGACCTCACACCCAATCTATTATTTTAAATTGGGCTAAAGAATAGTAATTGAGTGGTACATTAGATTTTCCAGTATTGGAGCAGTTCAAGTTGCCTACTGTACAGATAGGTACCTCTAAATAAGAATATATAGGCAACTTCAGATTTCAGTTACGCTAGATTTTTTTTCTAAAACATTTTATTACAGACGTGTTAAAATACTAAAATTCTACAAGAGATCACCAAGTACCATAGTTTGGGCAGCAGCCTATCAGAAACATTCTTTTTCATATTGTTGTCTTTTGATAAAGCAAACAGAGCTCACAGAGCAGACCAATTTCAGTAACAGCATTAATAATGACATGCAAGTATCATTCTTGTATTTTCCTAGTCAAGCACAGGAATACACTTTAAAACCACAATTAAATGTATTTAAATATATTTAAATAGTGTGCCTGTAAGCACAGTGTTTTACTCTTCAAGTCTTTTTTCTAGTTTGTAAAATAATTTATTAGAGTAATAAACTAATTTTACAATGGTAAATAATTAGACTAAACAAAACCTCATTTGAAAAATAGTGACAATGGAAGACAGAAATTTCTTGTGAGAATCTGCCTTTTAACCAGGTGGTTAGCTTACTACGTAAATACTGCATATATATTAAACACAATTTTTTTGCCACAAGAATCAATACCAATTAGAGACTTTTTGAATCAAACCCTGAGCAGAAGCCATTTTAATGAAAAGTGTATGTCAAACTGATGAACCCAATGTTTCTGTGTCACTGGATTCATGTGAGGTCAAAATCACACAATATTTTCGGACGTCTTTTTCCCTGTTTAAGCCTTCCAGTTCTCAACCATGTAATATCAAGTACATGATCCTACAGCTGTTGTTTCCCGGGTACTCAAAACAGCAAACAAGAAATGAAGCCCCTTCTGGACCTTCACTGCCTCTTCCAGTGTAGCTTAAGTAGGGACCTTGAATTGACAAAAATGCAGGAAATAATACTTTCATTATTCAGCTCTGCTCTGCATTATCCTCAAAGGCAAACAGGATTGTAAATTACTTTGCTGATGTTTTATTCTATATGGCCCGAGCAAGTGGTTAAGTGCACTTTTTAAGCCTTTAGTACCAGGAGGCAGTTTCTGTTGCCATTTCAACCCATTACCTGTCTCAAGGAAAATAAATAAATGGTTACAAAAGAAAAACAAAAAACCAGCCAGACACTCCCCCTCAAAGCAAGACTCTGGGTACTTACAGCAATTAGAGAAAGATACCGTAAGGACTTTACAGATTGCTCTAAGCAGCGCAATTGAAAAACTATTGAAAGGTAGTTCAGCTTCAATATATTCACATAAAACACAAGGGTAAAGTACAACTTAAAATCACCAGTTTTGGTTATTCCCATCTGTCACAAAATGAGAGATACTCAAATTGCAAATGAGGTGGAATTTTCTGCATCCAGGAGAAAATTTGCATGCCAGCAATTTTTTAAAATTTTACTTGGAATCAGAACTGGAAAGAGGGATAAAATGGATTTGAAATATCAGACTGACAGCAAGACAAAAAGGTACACAGGAAAGAATAGGAGCACAAGAGAAGTATTAATTTTTTGTTTTCAAGGACTCATCTATTCTTTGAACCTCTACATAAAAAATTCCTTTAAAATAGAATTTTTACTGGTGACTGCACCTCTTACACAGTGTATAATTTTTTTTTAAATTGTATTTTATTCAAGCAGAATATTTACTTCCAGTTCAGTGTCCCTGGACAAAATGTCCCAGTGGCCACATATTCCTCTCAAATTCTAAAAAAGCACATAGATATCAGAGTCAGTAAAAAAATTGTCAAATTATGAGAATTGTTTGCTAAATCTTTACTAATACAAAAGTTTACAAAATATTTATTAAAGTAAGAAGGTAAAAGAATGTGGCTAGAATCTGAAGCTTGCAGAACTGAAATACATACAAAGATATGGATATCATAGTTTGTGATACCTTCCCTACCCCACAAGAAAGGAGAACTAAATTAAAGAAAGCAAGCTCTCTGTTCTGTGAAGCCATATCAGGAACAGAACTATGAGCAGTATTTATGTAAGACTAGGAAGTCAAGTTTGTTATCTATGTGAACAGAGCAGTGTTAAAAACTGTAATCCACTAGTCTTGTAATAATAATCCCAATCCAAACCAGTAAATAATAACATTTAATTGCATCCATAAGTGACATGATTTTCCTCGCATATTAGGCTCTTAAAAATTATGCATCACTGGCTTGTTTTTGCTCTATATTTGGAATGCCTTATCCAATCAAGAAGTATTCCTCCTCATCTCTAGATCAGAAAACCCTTTAGACTTGTTTAATGTTCTTGTTCATATTCTAGAAGGACTAGGAATAAGACTGTAATGAAAAACAAGAATGTAAGAATTCACCAACTATCAAAAGAAAAAAATCTGCCTTAGTAGTACTGTAAGAGAAAAGTCACACTGGAAGTCAAGATTCCCATCACCCAGATAGTAGTCCTTACTAAATACAATGTACCATAACAAATAATATTTCTAAAAAATGAAAGGCAGAAACAGACTACTGGCCTTGGAACATTAAGAAGAGAATGCAAAAACAGATTCTACACATACTGATGAATTCCCAAGGTATTTCTAAGGAAAAATACATTGTGGAATCATGAACATTTTCAGAGAGTTATGGAGTTGTTAAGTCAGTGTTCTGCAGAAGTCAAAAGGCAGGCAACACCAGTAAAGTGAGATAAAAAGCACAGAACAAGCAGTATCACTATGTCATTGCATATAATTTGTCCAGCATATCTGACTACTGGGTACACTTCTGGTCACCCTACTTTAAAACCCACACATCAGGAAAAGGCAAAGAGAGGGGAGAATACTTGATCAGAGACATGGAATATGAGGAGAAATTGGAATTTTTAGATTAGTAGGTATGATGATGTGGACAGTGAGCAGAAGCTTCCAGTAAATGGAAATCCAGAAAATACATTGGATGTGCACCACAATGAATTTCTCTTAGCTTTAAAACCCCTTTCCTAAAGCATCAGATTTTGTTGCTGCTGGAGATAAGACTCATAAAACAGGTTTTGAACTGACCCTTCTTTAAATGGCTCCTTCCCATAAGTATATTTTCTAAACTTCTTTATAAACAGTATAAAAGCTGTACACACTAAATTAATTAAGCCTACCTCAGAGTACACACCTAACACAAATGAGCACTACTCCAATCTCTGGCTCACAGTTTTGCAAGTCAATAAATTGCAAAGCATGACAATGTTATTAACACATTGACAGCTAAATGGAAATGTTTATATGATTTTTAAAAATGGAAGTTTAAAGAGATCCAATTATTCTCTTGTTTAATGCCTTCAGGACACCATCAGACATGTACTTCTCCATTACAGCTTTTGAAGGGTGTGAGGAGAGGAGGCTGGAACACAGCTAGATCACACTGTACTATGCACAGCTCTAAGAACTCAGCAAGTATCATACACAAAATAGACCTCATGGATCTTTGCCTGGGCACACCTGGGATAAAAGTTTAAGATACAAATGAAAACACACAAAAGTAAAGGAACAAAAATAACCACTATTTTCAGATATGTAAGAAATAATCTAAGGACAAACTGAAATGGACCTAGTCTTTATCATAATTTAGCAACAGGGATCTACAAGAGTTCAGCATTTTTAGGTGAACTTCCTAGTATTTCTTATAGTTGGTCTTACTATTTTTCATATATGGTCTTAATATTTAGCTTCTTATTTAATTTATTTTACAAGGCAAAATTGTTATCTTCTATATATTCTATATCCCACCCCTTTCTAAATGGCTTCTGTGGATGAAGAAGATGAGAACAACAACAAGTAAATTTCAGTAAAGCAAATGACCTGAAAAAAACATTGCTGTGGAAGATATTCAGGCATCTCAACATTGCCAATCACAATCTCAGACTAGCACAAGTGAAATTTATAACAATATCAATGAGAAAAAATCAGGCACAAATTCAAAAGTCTATTCCACTGAGGTTACAACAATTTTGCTTATTTTAGTGGCTGTTTACCATTGACTTAAACTAAATCATGACAGAACAATCAAAGAGCTTCTTTTTTCAGAACAGGCTTTTTGATTTAATAGTATTTAATTCTGTTAACAATTTCCTCTTCATGCTTTCATCTGTGTAATACCTAGTACTAAATTAATTTCGAGTCTAAAAAGCAACAAAGAATTTCGTTGTTTACATTCCCTCATCCTTCAGTTTCCAGTCCATTCAAGCCCACATTTGGCTGCTTTTCCTACATCCAAATGCAAGAGTACCCTAAAAACAGGGGTATACTCCTGTATAGGGATATAGGGTAGGTCCTCTATGTTTCAATCCTAATACTTTACAACAACAGAAGAGAGGCCAAGGAAAAAAACCAAAACCAACCAAAATGCCAAAAAGCCCTGTGAAAAGTAAGTATGTACATATGTGTGTATGCATGTAAGTACGTATATCATTTGCCAGTGTAATAATGGTCAGGAATCCTTGACAAAATCCAGACAAAATGCAAGGCAATTGTGTTATGTCAACTCACAACCTCTTTTGCCATAGTAAGATCAGTGTTTAATGTACAAGTGCAGATGTCAGGAATTCCAGTAATACTATATTAAGTGTTGACATCTCAAACTAACACCCCCAGTAATTAAATACGCATTCTGAAATGCATACACTTATCCTTTACAGAATTAAGGAGTTAAGGGTTTGGACAAGATGATTTTTACAGTTTCCTCCCAACCCAAATCATTCTGTGAAGGAATACATTCATTTTCAGGCATTTTAAGGGCAGTCAGAAAAATGATACAGCACCCGAATTATAATTACGAACTTCTTCAAAATATATTCTTTAATTCAAAGTCTTGAGCATACCAAGAAGGGTAAGTGTGTTGAAGTTGTAATTTAAAATGTCATAGAAAGATGTCAAAAAATCACTTTGGAGAACCTACAGCTCCTTGTAGATCCATGACTACATGACTCCAATTCTTCACCATCACTTTGTTCTTGAATAAAAGCCAGGATTCAGAATCAGATTTTGATTTTTACTTTATTCCAATGACTGCTCTATCCCACAGACTGTTCTCCCACCACTTAACATTTTCTGATATTCTATATAACCTCATACTGTAAAACCTGAGAATGTTAAAGTAGTTTAAGTACAGCATGTCTTCTCTCCATCCCTGTTATTTGACTTAAAAAAGGATTTTCTTTTCCACAAAACTTTGAGTATTTACTTGAAAGTATTAATTGTATAAAATAGCTACAAAACTCTTTTAAGTTTTAAACAGTATATTTAGAGAAGCAACTATTTTCTCTTGTAGAGTATGTGGAAATAAGATGCCAAACTCATTTAGTAAAGTGGCAGAACATTGTTTTTGAAATTGTAATATCCCATCAAAATATTGCACAAATTTTCTGAAAGTACAGGTGATTATTATACATGAGGTATTACTTTGATATGTAATTAGCAACAGTATCTTATTTTGATATGAACAATTCAGTAAAATTTATTTTCTTTATATCGGTTACAAACTGATCATCAGCTCTTAGCAGCCAAAGATTTATTTAATTTTTCTGTAAGTATGAACCAAGAATATCATCTTTCTTTTTCTTTTAATACTCCAACCTTTGCTGAATTCGACTATGGAGAAATGAAGGTTCACTGATTTAGAAACTGCTCCATTATCAAAACATATGTAATTTTGTGAAAATCAATAAATGTTAAATATGTAATTTTATGAAATTAAACAGTTCTCAACAGAAAAATAATTGTTGACAGATCAAAATCTGACACTTTTGGTTAAGGATATAATAGATAGATGTCATAGCTACACTAGATGTCATAGCTACACTCTAATTTAGGACAGATCGCTAAATGTTTTATCAATTACTGGGCCTGTGAGGAGAATTTGGGAGCTAAGTATTTGCATACCTAAAGGTCAATTAAGTCTAAAGACAGATAATGGGGAATAATTCAAATTTTAATGTTAAATACTACAGAATCTCAAATACCCAGAAGATAAAAATGCAACTTCAAGACACTGCAACACACTCACAGCAGCATGTCTGATACCATGGAAAGGTCATGTAATTTGGGGAAAAAGGTTTGAAATAAAACTTTTAAACTCCTCTCCAGATCATGAAGAAAACTGGTGAATAATCCTTAAGTAAACTCATGATTTTCATTTCAATTTACCCACTCCACATTCTAAACTACTTATTCATCCTGGAGTAATAGTACTAGCAATACTCAGCATTTCCATGGATCTCTTTAAAAATAGCTTCCCAGACCTAAGGCACAAATTGGAGCCATCTGATAGCTTCTACTTCCTTTCCACTAAGATCATGAAAAGAAATATTTTATGTTAAAAAAAATATTTTGTATTTCTCTAATATACCTACTTCCATTTACAGCACAAATTCAAAGGAAATAAAAATCTCATTATCAGTAGACAAGGCAAATAAGAGTGTATGAACAAATACTCACTGTAATGTTATCCAAGAGTTTGGCCATATGCTTAATAATTTCACCATGGTGTGCCGGCTGAGTTTGCAGCAGTTTCTTAATGACAACAACACTTTCAGCAACTACAATTTCTGTTTTAGACAAAACAAATCATTAATTTTAAAAGCATTTATGCAAAAGAAAAAGCCATAAATAATTGATTGTAAAAGATGTAAAAGCTTTCCAAATACGCTTTGCAGAACTGAATTATATTGATTTGGTAAGAAAGAGGTAAACCGTTCTACTAAGTAATATAAGTTCAGCTTCCTGAATCACGTTACAACCAGCAAAAAGAGGACACAAACATTCTAAATGTAAAATTACCAACCTAGTATATACTGTATGAAACTGCTTTTTAGTGAGGCTGCAATTCAGATTTTTCCCATAAAATTGAGGAACAAGTGTAAAAAAAATCTGATTTTCATTAAAATTATGCATATTCAAAAGTAATTTGCAGTCTGCAATGAGAATGAAAATGCTTGCATTAAAAGTAACAGCTCATTCATACGCTAGAGAAATATCTAAACATCTCCTTTGCATTTTTTCTAAATGCAAAGAATGTTTCTGCATATAAACAGTTTCTCTTAGGTCTGTAACCTAGTCTCTAGTACATTCAAATGAAGCTTCTAAATAGCAAGCTGTTGTAAGATTCATGCCAAAGTCATGCACTGGAGTGCTTAACTACTGCAACAAGTAACATTCACAGCCTGATCAACTTGTATGAAATGTACAATTTTTGAAGCTAAAAAGACCCCACATGAGCAGAGGCAAGTTTCCATGGAAGAGTAAACTCATGTAAGGAAAGATGAAGAAATCTAACTACCATTTGCTAAACAGAGGTATTCCTGCATTTCTGTCTGAGTTAATCTGACACATGGACCATTCATTCAGCAACCAAGCATGCTCAAGCTTCAATAGAACAGTATGGGGCAGAGATGTCTAAATTTTGGGGAGTTGTGGGGTTTTCTTGCTGTTGCGGGTTTTTTTTGAGAAGGCAAACTTCCTTAAGGAGAAAGGCCTTCCAAGAGCTCTGAGCATATCATTATGTCATTTGCCTCTGAAATGCTTAGATTTTAGCTTGTAGCTTTTTGTGTCATCTTTTATTTGACATGACATCTGTCATTTTTCTAGACTAACTTCTTGAAGCAAGGTTAACATCTCAAGGTCTTGCACAATCCTACAGATCAATTTAATTTACACTGTATTTTGCCAGATATTAAAATAGGAAGCCACTTCTTGAAACTTGAAAATTACAATCTGGAATATTTATAGTGGGGAACATTGGAATGGCAACTTTCCTCATTCAGTATTTTGTGAAACACTGAACAGTTGAGAAAAATAAAACTGAACCTAGAAAAATGAGTGCACATGAAGTTATTATTATAAACACTTGTTGACAATCTAAAATTGACTATGATAATATCAACTGCAACAGATGAGATGTCACCATAGTAACTACTTTCATGCTATCTGTGGGAGCAAACTTAAAGAAAATAAACCAGAATTGTAAACAATTTGTTAATCACAATTGTGAACAATTTTGGACTAATACAGTTATTTTACAAAAGTCTAGATACTGGGAAAAAAATACAAACAAAATCAAAATGCATTTGTATCAGAATAATGACTGGCATAGTCATACTCTGTGAGGTTTACTTTGTGCACATAAAGGATACCAAAAATGAGCAGAAATAAAAGAGAAACACTTATGTTCAAAACCATAATAAGCTCCAGCAAAATACTAGAAGGGGAGATAAAACTAGCATTCTGAATGTGCAGTAAGAAAATTTTAAAATGTAACTCCTACTAAAATTATCAAAGAGGAAGTCCATACAATGCAATGATAAACGAACACAAGAATTTTGAAACAGTCTAAATTGTATCTAAAGGATGACAAAAAGTAAATTAAATTCTTTAAATAAAGACTGAAAATCACAGAAAATCTGATCAGGAATGCCTTTATCAATAAAGACTACACAGGGTACCAGCAGTTTAAATTTTCAAGTCATAGTAAAAATCTTAGTTTCTTCTAACAATTTTGAAGTGGAATTGATGTGGATTTTGATGTGGAATTGACTAAGTAGGACAATCTCTGAAGACCTTGCAGCCTAACAACTTCTCAAAAACTTAAAATATACTCAAGTCATACACTGTTCCAGTTTGTCAAATAATGATGTACGCAAAAAAATTAACAATGAAGCAGACAGTAAACTGTAGAACTAAATAAAAAACTTCTTCCATAATTGAGAATTTGGCTGCATTATAATAGAACTTTAGAAAATCATCTCAGCATGGAGTCTATTACCAGAGAACATTCAAAAAATGAATTCTGAAATAAAACATTTGAAATCATTAATGTCACATCAAATTTTCTTTCACTTACATTAACCCACATTCGCAGCAACTCAAACACACAAGTGAAGACTAATTTATCCACAGTATATAGTTTGTATAACCACTTTTTCTAAAAGCAGCAGAACTGCATCAACTGGTTTTGGATAGGATGCCATTTTGGTGGGTGCTCCTTCCCCAAAAAGATTCAAGGTCAGGTTAGATGGAATTCCAAGCCACTTGGTCTGTGCAATGTGTCACTGCCCATGGCAGGGAGGTTGGACTACATGAAATTTAAAGGTCCCTTCTAACTCAAACCATTTTGTTATTAGGGTTACTAACAATGCTATTAGGGTTAAAAACAATCTAAAAGGCAATCACTATAGCTAATTACCCAGACGACCTAACTTTCTGCTTCTCAGAACTAGCCAAAGTTTAAGCTTTTACCTTGTTAATTTTTCCATCCTTTTAACATCAATAACAAATCTCAGAAACCCTCTTAGAAGATATAAACTGGATGCTACAAGTTGCTTTTCTTTAATGCCATTCTAACAGTAATTTGAAGATATATGTACTAGTTGCCATATGTATTAACAGTTTCATTAATTTTATGAATTGTGATTTCATATAGATTTGCAGGGCAAAAAATGTTTTAGCTATACATTCTACAACCAGGCAACTTTCAACGGAAAATGGAAGTCACCCACCTATGAAAAACCTGCAGGATTTCAACATGCAGTACAGTCAGACAAGAGACTTCCTATAATCCCTATATAATTCCTATAATATGTCTCTAACATCTAAAATGACTTTTATGGGCCAAACAGTCAGTTGAAACTATCAATGCAATTGTTTAAAGGAAATGAATCAAATGCCAAATGTCACACTAGAGAAAGAAAGCAACTTTTCTTTCTGTCCTTCCTTCAGCAGATGAGGAAGGAAAATAATTCTCAGCCCTCAACATGGCTTCACAAAACCACTTTCTTCAGGAGTCAGTCAAGTTTAGCTTGTGACAATCATTCACTAAGGCAACTCATCACTGAAATTTTCCAGAGTCTGTTGCACTTCTGTAGCTCAAATGTTGTCCTTTTTTCTACCCCACATACCACAGCTTTTCTGAGTAAGGAAAACCTGACTTTAAGTCACTTCTAAGCAACCAAAGAAAATTTCAAGAGCAGTTCTTGATATCCTTGTTTCTGGAACAAGGTCCTGCCTCTTATCACCCAAGTTGCAGAATGATTAACTGTAAAGCTCTTGTGCCAGATATAGCCAAGATGTCCTGAGTGTTGGGTGGTATCTACAGTTACAAGCACATGGAATCAGAAGGCACTTTTCCCACAAGCTTGTACCACAGGATTCTGTTATGGTTTGGTAAAATTAGTATGAGCACCTCTCTTCTGCACTCAAGTGCAGAATTCTTCATAATAAGAAAATAGTACAGAGAAAGCACAGCTGACTCTGCTGTCACAAACCTCAGAACCTGCTGGACCCACCAGCTTGTGCTTCATGCTACACAAAGCAGCATGACTACTTCTAGGCTTCAAATGACCACAAAAGAAGCAGCAGAGCAAAAAGATTGCTTGAATGCTTTTACTGTTAAAGTTGGGGGAAAGCAAGACTAACCAAGACTCCTAAAGCTATTCTCATCCACTATGCTAAATCTCTTTTTTATTCCCTTACTATGCCAAAACTCTTACATTCAGTAAGCTGTGACTATCAGTAATTTCCTGCCACCTGGGGAAAGGTACCATGTAAATTATGCCACTCTATTCATTCCTTGAAAGAAGGAATAAAGACACTGCAGCTATGGTAAAGCAATTTGCCAGCTGCCAGTTTTAAAAGATCCTCAATATACCCTTTGCAGTCTTTCAGAACAGTAAGCACAAGAAGATAATTTTATTTGCTAGACAACTACTTAGAAACAGACATGAAAACTAATCTTGTTGAGACAGACCTTTGTATACACACACATGCATATATGTGTGTATATAAATATATATATACATATTGAATTGCTCTGAAGAAAATATTAAACTGACAATCTATGATAAAAGGAAAAAACTTCTTTCTCTTATCTTGGTTCCTTCTTAGCAAAACAAAAACAAAGCAAGAAAACAGATTGTTAGGTAACAAAATCTGTATTCTGAAGTGACAGTTTTATTATTTCATTTAAAACAGAAGAAATATGGAGATTTGTACATGCTGAAGGAAGCCTACTCGGAGGAAGGTTGCTAGAAGAATCAGGCAAAGCCAAGAACAACCTTTGAAGCTTGTATTTTTACTATGGTTGTTGCTCAATATAATACAAGAAGGTGCACTATGCAGACATGGCTTTGTAACATGATATGGGAAGATATTTTAAATACAGCTGATAATCAGAAAGGCTTAAACAGAAATAAGATCTGCAGCACTAAGAAATGAAAGTCACACATATTAAAAATACAAAGCTATACAGTGAGGCCACGTAAGAATTTCTGATATAAGATGAGGTGGTTGAGAATGGCAACTTAGTTCATAAAACAAGTAAGAGAAAGCTCTATGTGTATTAGTGGGTCACTGGCCAAATATGTGCTGCCAAAATGATGTCCTGAATAAAGGCCTTCTTGTGATTGCCATGAAAACTATGTCCGGGAGATATACAGAGGCATTAATGCTGCTTTTCAAAGCCAAGAGCAGTATCAGCCAATTTCTTTGAACTATTTGAACTACTTCAGGACACTCCACAATTATGCTTTTGCTCCTTCCTCGCATTATTTATTAACACACATTACTGACTTCTTATGAAATAAGACTGACATATTCATTGGTAACTAATAAGAAAATACAGTATTATTAGGTATTGACTTACTGTGCTGCTATACCCTCTTTGACTTTATCTGCTCCTTGTTGTGTTCCCTAATGCTTTAAAACTTTGTTTCGCTATCCAAAAATAACAGAAGGCTAGAGTACAAAAGGAAGCCAAATTTGGGGCCATTTATCCTAAAACTATTTAATATGTGTTTTCATTTAGGCATTGATGCACTGCAAAAAAAAATTCCAAGCTTTCAGCACCCTCTACAGGCTAACTGCTTTGATGCAACTTAGCTTGCAACTATTGCTACCTATGATAATCAAAACAGTACACTTTAATAATCACACCATTTTAAGAAAAAGTAGGTAAACATGTAATTGAGGGCCATGATGAATTAATTTCTCTATCAGAAGAGAAAATAACTACTCAGTGAATACCAGAGCCTTTGGAAGTGCAGGATTTTTGTCCCGTTGTCAGCCAAATTCTTATAGAAGTCAACTCCCACTTCTTGATGCGATCTGAAACTTTGTGTGGTTCTAAGAAAACATTTCATGCTATCAGCTATGCAGAAAACGAAGAGAACTTTAGCTTACCATCCCTGTTGGACAGCAAACAGACGAGGCCGTTGAGGCACGTGTCAGTCACTTCAGTGATGTTAGTAGCACATCTGCCTATTGCCTGAATCGTAGCTGCAGCAAACTGCTTGTCTTGGCTCTTCACGTAAGTCTAAAGAAATGGGATTTTTGCTAGTCAGTATATAGCTCTTGCCAAACAAAGGTTATCATATTATTCTCATGAGGGAAACATACTGTATAATAAATTAAACTTAGAAAGCTACAATGCACATTACAAGCTATAATTTTTCACCTCCTTGTCACTTGTAGAAGACATTTCTTGCAAGCTTTGGTCACCCATGGCCATGAAACCCTCTGATTTCAAGAAAGCTTGGGGCAGGGGGCAGTTACCAAAAACCAGCCATTTGTTTGTGTGCAAGGTTGGAGTTGATGAGCTCTCTCTTCAGAGAGGTTTCATTTAATTTAACTAGGAGCATCTGTGAAACTATGAATAACCTACCTGCCTGAGAACCCGTACCTTTCACAGAAATCCAGACAGAGAACTGAAGCAATGCACATAGATGTCACAAGCAAAGAGGAAAGAAAGGACAGACACTGTTTCACAATATAGGTGGAAGATCTTGCTGATACATAAAGATATTGGAGACAATAAACACAATTTCATCACATGATTTATGGAAATGAGGTTTGGCAACAAATACTAATGGCCAAATACTGCTAAAATTAAGACCCTGTCATACAGTGACTTATAGTGTCAGTCAAGTTGCTGGAATTTGTGTTTAAGAATATGGAATGATTGCGTTTTTCTCATCACTTTTTTCCTTTTCTTTTTTGGTAGCTGGAATGAGAGAGAAACAAAATATTTGGATTCCTTTCCATATACAAATAGCTCCTTTATCCATTATGGTATGAGATGCTTTAATTTCCATATTTGGAACATTTCATCCTCGAAAATACTTAAACTTCAAAAATTTAAGCCTAGGAGAAACATCTGACAATGGAAAAAGAGATCATAAATATAAAAAGAATATACTTTTGCACAAACCTGAAATTCTCGAAGCAGAGTTGATATGTTGGCGTCATTTGCTAAATTTGTCATGATTTCAAGCTACAAGAAAAAAACCCCAAACATATTGTCAAAAGTTAAAAATAAAATATTTTAAACAGTACCACATATACACTATACTTTTATTGTATATAAAATACATATTAAAAATACTACTCAGAATTCAACAGAGTATACCAGATATCAGTAGAAAATGGTACCACCATTGCACTCAGGAGGCATATTTTCCTTGCAAGCACTTACAAAGTTTACAAAGCAGGACTGAGGTTCGGTGACACATTTTTTATGAGCCCGAGCTTCAGTGTTTCATTGCATATCAAATGGGCTTGAACTACTTCTGTCAGCTTTTCCACACAATAGGCCTTAGCATATAAGAACCACACAACAGTGTAAGAAGAAATAACAGAAGTCACAACTGCATCAGGGGAGAAATAAATTGGCCATTATATTCAGATAAACTGTAATAAAAGAGCTTTAAACTCAGAAATGAAACATTTGCATCTATGAGATTCCTCAGATCTTATTCAACACCAACATCATACCCTGGAAGCCCTCCTCTTTGTTCCTGGTGGAACAAAGAGGATTATATACAACACTTGGCATATATTTTAAACATACTATGCTTCCAGGCTGTTTCAACTTTGAATGAAGTAAACTGAAAACACAGCCCTGTCTCTCCAAAGGGAAGCCATGCCTTGGAAATATGTTGGTATTTTTTGACTTGGAGGCATCCAGAAAAGGATACTCAAATTGTACAGTCCGCCTCTACTTCAAAACAATTTTTAAGGCACATCACAAAAGGCTCTGAAAGATTTGTATCTTGAATAGCATAGAAAGTAAGAGGATAAATGAAAAAGAGAAACATGCAAGAGAAAAGGAGATTATTTTATAGTATAGGGTGGCTATCAATGGAACATCACAAATATCTTCACTGGCCTTTTTCACATATGAACTGTAAAAGTAAGAAGACAGGCAACAGAATTTTCAGCTGATGCTAGAGTTTTCAGGGATATGAAGACAAAGGCTGACTAAGAAAATCTGTGTAAGAGTTCCAAATAATAGAAAGCTGATTAATAAAACAGAAAAAAAACCCAGCACAGATCTGCAAAGTAATGCTTGTAATAGGGAAAAAACCTTAACTGTTCAGAAAACTACAGACCCCGAGATGATGACAATTAATTATAACTGAGAATTTGTGATTAAAATCGGTTATTGTGAAAGCTCAATGCTAAGCTCAATGCTAACAGTGATCAAAGAAAGCAAACTTGATGTTGGAAAATTAAAAAAAAACGTTAATCCAAACAGCACAGGAGATAATTCAAGGGCGCTCCTACATATTAATTATAGCCATGAATCTCACCATTCTATTTTGAAATAGGTAGGCTTGAACTACAGAAGTAGAAGAGGGAGAAAACTACAAGATTTTTTTATGTATGTAGAAGTTTAGGGTCTTCTAAATTTTTCAGCCATCATGAAACAAATGAAACAATGAAAGGACAAACCACATTTTCTTCTACTTCACCTCTTCTCCAATATATTATCAATTAATATGGGAATTTAAATTCATCAGCTTTCTATTATTTTTGGACTGACTATTCTTGGATAACAGTAAGGCATTCCTCACAATATTCCTAAAATCTAGAGAATATCTTTTTGCTTCCAACTGCCTCATATTTACTTAAGTCTTATTGTTGGTATAAAATACAAAAATATATTTATTTTTTATCTAAACATGATAGTTTTGGCATAGCCATCTTGTACTACACCACTCTTGAACATGTAAGTGCAATATGCATGTAAAACGAAGATAAAGAAAAGAAAATATTGTTTCTTTCAGAAAACTACCTTCCACTCCTAAACATAAGTGCCTATGACAATCTAAAGCAAAACAAGAGAAAAGGCACATAATAGTAGACACTTTTTTAGCCATTGTTTTGTCAAGGATTTCACATTTGTTAAAGCATTACTACAGAGAAAACAACAAGACAACAGCTGGAAACATGCATTGAGATGTGGCCTTGAGGAAAGCCTAAAGTACTTCTCCTGTCAAATGCTGACTTCAAAGAAAATTTGGGAATCAAGCACTGCCCCATTTTGTACAGAGGAAGAGATTCAACCTCTTTTTAAGCTAACAGTATTAAAGACTCTTTTCCTCCCATGAAATAGTCAAACTCTCAATGTTAGAATACCTGGCTGAAAAAAAAAATATAATGCTTTCTATCACTGAAAGGTCCTAAAAGCTCTAGGGGAAAATACAGCCACTCTTCCACCTGCAACACAGTAACAGGAACTTTCAGATAGCCTGACAAGCCTGAAGGACCCTTGTGGACTTAACTAAAGACCTCTATACATCTTAGTGAGATAAAGAAACAGCACAGATAGACCTGTGTCATATCAGTGAAAAACATTTTCCCTTTCTGTAGCAAACTGATTAGTCCAGTAATATATAGAAAAATTTGTCTTTAATAAACTCACCTTGAGTGTTTTGATCATAGTTGGATCAGTTGATCTAACATAGAAACTCTTCAGATAAGGTTCAAACATGCCCTGAAAATCAGAATATATTTAAGTATCTCTCCTGTGTTTCATTTACAATGTGATTAAAAAAATTCTAAATAGGGTATACCTTTCTCTGAATTGACATAGTGGCAATATTTTGCAGGACAATATACTGCACCTCTCTAGAACGTGAAAAGAAAAATAAGAGTCATTCCAAAAAATTACTGATACATAGAATAATTCAACACAGCAAAGAAAATTCAATTCTATTTGAACATCAATCTAGATACTAGTTCTGAAGCTTTTAAAGTGCAGATTTTGTGTCACCAATTGCTCAAAAACCAAGCAATAACTTACATACAATTTTTCTGAACCATGAGTGCTCAAATCCTTGCATGTTGGAAATCTCATCCTAATGAGAAATCATAATACCCATTATCTCCTCTTACTCAAAACTGTCTAATAGCCCTAAGATACTTACAGCTGTTGCTTACAAAGAAAAGTGATAATAGAGAAGTACTTAAGATCTTTTAAACCAATTTTATGCAATCCTTACATAGGTGCATGAAAATAGTCAGCTACACATGATGAAACAAGACTGGAAATTGCTATGAGATGCTCTTTCAGGCACTCTCACCCTAACTAGATTATAGTTTAGTTGACATTAATTTGAAGGCCACAGGCAAATAACTTCAAGGGCAAACAGCAAAAGCTTATTTTGAAGTGGTTCTAAAAGCAAAAGTGTTTCACCCAGAATGGTAACAGAAAACAGAAGAGCCATTCAAGACAGAAAAATCAGAAGACTAGTTTTATTTAAGGTACTGGTTGAGATACAGGAAAGAAGTGACTTTTCTTTTAATGAAACCTGAGTATAAACAAGCAATAAATCACATACAAATGATCCTTTCAACCTGTGATTACAAGTTTATACATTATCTGCCAATTGCTTTAGGCACTTTATTCATCTTTGCATAAAGAGAATGGGAAGCATACTGTCCTATAAAGCCAAACACAAAAACATTAGGGATTTATCTGAAATAAAAGATTGAATACTCTACGTAGTCCCATTTTACTTCTTTACCAACTTTTAAACAACAGATATTGAGCTGTGGAACTTTTACAGAGAAACAGCTCTTTGATGGCAGGGCTGACAAAAGTTAAGGTATATCTAGGATGAGTAATCTTGCCAGACACACAAAAGTGAGTTTTTTAAAAAACCTTTGTGTCTGTTTGACAAAAATGATTTAAAAAGTAAATTATTCTCACAGCAAAGTTCCAGTCAAAAAATACCATTTTTAGTTAAAAAGTTATTCTGAAAACAATGAATATTGTCTCATGTAAACCCTTCAAGGCTTTTCATACAAATACATGGAAATTCAAAATCTAAAAACTGAATAGGGAACAAAAACATTTCTGTGCAGAAAATATTAGCACACTACACAAAAACTATGAAATACAAATGAAAAAATAGCACCAATACTCTTATGAAATAGAGCAAACAAGACCTTTCATAGAAAAATGGACAAAATACTATTGAAGATGATTAAGTCAAAACAGAATGTTCTGAATTAAATATAAACTTGTTCTTTAAAAACCGTCCAAGGATTAAGGAAACACAGAAGATACAGCAGTATCAAGTGGCAATATCAATTTTAACACAAATGTTGTCTCCTTCCCCTGAGATATCCAAAAGCTGACTGGACACAGTCCTGAGTACCATGCTTCAGGAGACCCTCCCTGAGTAGGAAGTTGGACTAGACAATATCCAGTGATCCCTTCTAAACTTACCCATTTTGAGATCTGTGTTACAGTGCAGGAAAATAAAATATTCATCATAAGACTTCTTTAGTACTTAGCAAGACAGTAAGGAACTCAACAGAACTAAATTTACAATAATTTAAAAAACATCAAGATATCAAACAAACCAGTTAGTACTGATTCCATTTAAATACTAACTAGGCAGTCATGTTCTTGTTAGAACAAAAATCATATGAATGAAACACAATAACCAATGATCCCTAGACAGGATACCAAAAATGAGGGAATGACTTTTAGTGATCCTCATTTGCTGAGTGAAAGTGAGTATTACAGAACAATTTCAAAATCAAATTAATTTTGTAATAGTTACATTCTTATAACTATGGCTAGTTATAAGCCAAACAAATACGCTCAATAAAGTACACACAGTGATGTGAAGTATGGACTTTACTTACCTGTTACTACGGAGTAAACGCACCAATGACTTAGAAACAATACCAGCTTCAGATTTTGGTGCCAAATGCCAGTAAAGCTGTGCAACTGCCATTACCACCTAAAGGAAGAACATTCAGAGCAGCATGTCAACTTCAAATCATCATTCATATCTACCACATTTTCTTAAGACCGGCAGGACTACCAGCTTACTCTCCTTCAGAAAGCAAAGTGCACACCTGTGGTCTTTGAAATCAGCAAAGTAGACTGAGGAAGAACACTGGAATAAATATATTTTTACAAATTAAGTACCTTTACTTACTCCCAGTATTTACTGTATGCTATAATAAATAGAAGGTCATAGAAATAGGGACAAAGAGAAAAAGTATTAGGTAATTTAAATCACAAACATAGTGATACCATCCTTGATAAATCAGTATTGCTAACATCAGCTGTACAAAGTAATGAAGAAATATTCTTTACAAGTTTTTCTAATGTTCTTTTCCTTTATTACTACAGGTTCAGTATCACCTTCTATCTAGTTTCCACTCAAAAGCTTTCATTCTATTATTCTATTATGCAATTTATAAAACAACAGCTGTCTTTACTGGAAAATTTTAAAGTATCAAATCCAACAGAAAGTAAAAGCTACAGGGGTGTATACCAATATCCAGGCTAACAAAATTCAGAAGACTGAGACATAAGCAACTTAAACCCCATTTTTTTCTTCTCAGATTTTCTCATAAATAAAAGACAAAATATAATCTTTATGCTAGTGATTGTCATGTCATAACCTTTCCTACACCAGTGTCATGATTAACTCTCTGTTTCAAATAAAACAAATCACAGATACAAGTAAAGCCCTCATAGTGACACTTCACTGGTATCTTAAATCCTAGTACCAATGAAAGAAAAATTATTATTCAGCCATAAAAAGCAATTAAAAAATTCTAAAGCCAGGAAATAACTTTAAAATTTTTTAGCAATATACCACAAGTATCTTTTTACTGGTGACAAAAAACATAAGGTCATATGGAAAGCCACTAATTAAACAATTGTAGGTAAATTGTGTGAATAGTATGAATAACCCTGTAATAGCAATTCAAAGTAGCGGAATTTTGATAGCAACTTCCAAAATAGCACTTTAACATCTCAGTTAACTTTATATCAGAAAGTTAAAGATTATAAGTGTGAGAATCAATATTCTCACAGTCATATTTAATCAAGGAAATTATTTATGGAATGAGGGTAATAACTAACTGAACCTCTTAGTGAAGTGGGATGGCAAACATATCAAACATACTTGTTCTTTACGTGAAATTAAGAAATATCACAGACGTTGAACAGCGATTTTTTGCAAAAAGTTGTAAAAATTTAATCAACTTGTTTCCAAAGTCTGCTGGGCTGGCAGATCTTAAACGATTTTGAGAAGAGTCACACTCATGAGTTAGAATCTCCAAGTATGTTTCAATGGACAACTATAACCTCATCTATTTAGCTTATTAAGAATAGGTAGCAAGGTGACTTGCTAATCATGGTGGACTAACTGTTTTTGCAGTGATATGAATATTCATTATCATTAGAAGACTTCTCTCAAAAGACATCTAGTCCTAATTAGCATGACAATCTGAGGTTAGAAAGTTAATATTCTGTGATCTGATTAACAACACAATGATTCACCATGAGCATGGCTTTTTCTCATTCTAAAAAGTTACCTGTATTTTAAAATCTCATGGGAATAATCTAGCATACCATACTTATAATGTCGTATCTATCCTGGAACCCTGCCGGGCAAAAGTCGTAGAAATGTGGTGTATAATTGTCTACATTTAAAATGTGAGACTCGAAAGAAAGAACAAATCAATGAATCAATAACAAGTATGATTTTCTTTATAGATCTGTTCCATAAAACTGTACCAACAAACTGTACCAGTTTGTGCCACCCTAACTGTTGAGAGTTTTAGTATCAAAAGCTACCTCTGGTAGAGTCATCACATACTATGTAAATTGGATTCAAATGTTCTCATACTTTTTCTAGTATTTTGTTTGTCCGTATTATTTGCAGCATATACAACAATCAGTTTAGGTGTTTCCCTTACAAACTAAGTTAAATTCAAAATAGATCCATCACATTTCTCCTAGGGTTACTAAAGGGTATTTTCACCAGCTTTAAAGAGGTGTAGATTTTACTCTTCAATCTTTAACATTTTTTAAAAATTAGACTATTTGTGATTTAACATTATAATCAAAAAGGAATTTGTCATACTGCAGCATTTCGGCTCTGAAGCAGGGGCTTTGTATTTCGTAACAGCAGCCTGTGATCTGGGTCCATAGTATAGGTGGTTTTCAATTTCTGATCCTTCTCTTTCTGTTCTTCATCAGATTCATAGAAATTATTTTCACTGTATTCATCCACCACTTCATCAACCTATCAAAAGACAAAATGACAAGGACATACAGAGAATATTTGAATCAACAGGTTTTATTCATTAAGGAAGTAACGTACAGCACCACAGTTTCATGCAACATTTATATATACTTTTTAAAAATAGCTTTTGGCTTTTCTACCCATTTGCTCTAAACAGTACATGCACTGACATGAAAAACACATTAACAATATAAGCAAAATTTCCTTAGAAATAAGTTGTACTGACATATGAAATATCTTTACTATCATTCAACAAACTATTTCAGGTATTTTTTGGACTTAAAGCCCATGATCCAAAATTGGCATTTCTAGAAAATAACTTGAAATTAAAATAATATATAGGTCTTCAGAAAACTTGGAAAGGCTGCATGCCTGGGTCAAAATTCAGGTGTAGTGAAAGAATCCATAAAAATGTCTTTAGTAGAGACAGGAGGATGGGGGGATGGAGGAAAGAAGTGACAATGAATTAAAACCACCATTCTGGTTTTTATTACAATTTGGATGGACACTGAAATTTTTTTAAAAAGAAGAAATATGAAGGGAAGTTTCATTACTTTATGCCAATTTTTCTCTAAGTTTTTTACAGGATGCCTAGCAAATTCAGATATTTTATGCAATAGCAACTGAAGTACTTTAATTTCCTTACTTCTCTTCCCACAATTCTTTGTGGCAGTCACATTCTAAACTATAAACTCAGGATGCTATATCAAGTCCAGTGGTAACTGAATTCCTCCCCTGCCTACAGGACAGGCAATGTGAAAGGAAATTTCCCAATCCCAGTGCACCACAACCTGCACTGAAGAAGCTTCCTCTAACAGGAGGAGGATAATTCAATCTTCATTGATTCAATCTTCAATATCCTCACCTTGACTGCTAACAGGCATGCAGATCAGTACTATTGAATTCAACAGGAATATTCAGTTTGAAAAAGTATTTAACTCATTAATAACTGTTACAAAGAAACAGCTTGTGCTCTCACATTTCTGACTTCCTTTTATTTTAAGAATTATTTGTTTGGAACATACTTGGAGCAGCAGAGTTCCAATAAAAAGCAGCATATGCCTCTTATGAAAACACTTTTATTTTAAATCTGATTAAGGTCCTTCTTCATACCCCAACAGTAGAAGTATTTAGATGATCTTTACTAATCATGTATTTTATTGTAATTTTAAAATATTACTCTTCTCTCAGATCTGCTAAGATCTGGTAGGAAATAATTATGTTCCAGACCAAGGATGATGACAATACCCAGGGAAATTATTTTAATGAACCGAAATTCATCAAAATCAAGTTGATGAACTTCTAATTATTTAGAACCTGTAGTCAAAAGGACCCACTAAGACAAACAGGACATGTAATACTGCATGATTTGCACATTGTGATGGATAGGAAAGCAAAGTATTATGCAAAAGAGTCAGAAGACTAGGCTAAAAACCTGCAACTCCTTGGTGTACAAGAAGTTGCAGGTTTTTAGCAATTGTTACTTCAAATTCTATTAATCATCCCACACATGGAGAAAAGTTACCAGACAATGTGAAAACACTCAATCACAAAAAAACCCTTAAAGCCTTAAGCTGACCTACTGACTATATTCAATGCCAAAATAATACAAGTGTAAGTTCAGAATCATACTATTATTTGGGTTGGAAAAGACCTTTCAGCTCATATAGTCCAATTGTTAACCCAGCACTGCCAAGTTCATCACTAAATCATGTCCTGAAGCACCATGTCTACAAGTCCTTTAAATATCTCTAGGGTTGCAGACTCTACCCCTTCCTCAGGCAGCCCATTCCAGGGCTTGACAACTCTCACTCAAAAAATTCTTTCCAATATCCAATCTAAATCTCCTCTGGTGCAACTTGAGGCCATATGCTCTTGTCATGTCGCTTGACCCTGACCCAGCTACAACCTCCTTTCAGGTTACTGCAAAGAGTGATAAGGTCACCACTGAGCCTCCTTTTCTTCCAGTCACTCCTCACAGAAGTCATGCTCCAGACTCTTCACCAGCTCCATTGCCCTTCTCTGGAATTGTTCCAAGACTTCAATGTCTTTTCTATCATGAAGAGCCCAGAGCTGGACACAGGTGTGGCCTCAGCAGTGCCCAGTACAGGGGGCCAATCCCTGCCCTGGCCCTGCTGGCCACAGCATTGCTGATCCAGGCCAGGATGCCATTGGCCTTCTTGGCCACCTGGGCACAGCCTGGCTCATGTTCAGCTGCTGTCACCAGCACCCCCAGGTCCTTTCCAGCCACTCTGCCCCAGCCTGTGCAGCTGCCTGGGCTTGCTGTGACCCAAGGGCAGGATCCAGCACTGGGCCTTGCGGAACCTCACACCATTGGCCTCAGCCATGATCCAGCCTGTCCAGATCCCTCTGCAGAGCCTTCCTGCCCTTCAGATTGCCCTCTTCACTGCCACTCAGCTTGGTGTCACCTGCAAATTGATTGAGAATGCACTCAATGCCCTTCATCATGAGTCATCAATGAGGGCATTAAACAAGACTGGCCCAGCAGTGAGCCCTACGGAATAGCACAGGTGACCAGCCACCCGCTGGATATAACTCCAGACACCACCACTCCTCTGAGTGGCCAGCCAGCAACTCTTAACCAGCAAAGCACACATGCATCCAAGCCACGGGCTGCCAGTTTCTCCAGGATAATGCTGTGGAAATATTTTCAAAGTCTTTACTAAAGTCCAGTTTGCCAACATTCACAGCCCTTCCCTACCCTATTAAACTAGGAGCTTAAGTTTGTCAAGCAGGACCTGCCTTTTACAAATCCACGCTGGCTAGGCCTGATCCTAAGGTTGTCCCACTTGTGCCATGTAACAGCACTCAGGATGACCTGCTCCATCCATATCCTTGCTCACTACTGAGGTCAAGCTGAAAAGCCTGACAGTTCCCCAGATCCTCCCCTGAACCCTCTGTGTAGATGGGTGTCATATTTGCCAACCTCCAATCAACTGGGATTTTCATGGTTAACCAGGACTATTGCTAAATGATGGAATGTGGCTCAGGCTCCGGCTTCTTCAGTACCCATGGATGGATGCTATGTAACCCATAGACTTTTTTGTGTGTAAGTGGTGTAGCACACTATTTCCCATTGGATCATGGGGGCTTCATTCTCTTCCTCATCCTCTCTGTCTTACAGACCAGGGGCTGGGTACCTCAAGAACAATTGGTTTTACAATTATTGCCCTCTTCACTTCAGAAAAGGCACCTCAGTCTTCTCCGTATCTTAATACTTATTTCCCCCTGCAGTTTTCCTGGACCACCTTCTTACTTCTCTGACAATGAAAAGCTCTGTCATTTTGTCATCACAGTGGCCCAGAGAGCCTCCAACCATCATATCCCATCACCCACCAGTCCTTCTCTGCTCAGAAACAACAGTTCCAGTAGGGTGCCCTACCTTGTTGACATCCTGACCAGCTGTGTCAGGGCATTATCTTCCCGGAACCTCCTAGACTGGTTCCCCTCCACTGTATTGTATTTTCAGCAGGCATCTGGTAAATTGAGAATGAAGACTACTGACTGTGAGACATCTTTCATCTGCTCACAGACTATTTTATCTGCCTCTTCAACATTTCTTTCATCTTCCTCTTCCAACTAGCTTGGAAGTCTGCATTTACCTGAGCAAGTCTGTTTTGACATGCACTAGGTTATTCTTATAATTTCTGCTATCATTGCATAGCTTATTTCTGGATAGAACACAATTCTAGGATTCTCTTCACTCATTCCAAGCCTAGGCAGAAAATCTGAAACTGAACTCAGACACAATAAATTACTGCCAAAATTTCAGACCACCAAGCTGAAACCTCATCTTAAGACATCTAGCTGAATTGTTGCTCTGTCCCCAGATAAACCTTGCAGTACAAGTACTGAAGCCTGTACTACAGAAACAGATTGGGACAAGCAGTAATTCTTTTCTGAAGTGGCACAGAACCAGTTTCTGGGGGGCAAGCACAAGCAAAGCCTCTTTGTGCAAAGCTTTCCACTTTTGTTAGAACCGAGATCTTAGAAAGCACCTCCATGCTCAACAATAGTGCTATGGTGTTCTGGAGAAGGAAAATTACCTGAGTGGTATTACACTGATACTAGGCCTACATCTTGAATCTCAATCAGAAAAAGCAGGCATGGGTAGGGTATAATGGAGATAGAAATACTATTAACATTAATATTTTTTCCTGCCAGCAGAGGACTGAAAGTAAGACTCTTACACAGGAAGATGAAAGTCTGTTTTAACTATTAATTTAACTCTTTAACTAAGTAATTAACTATTGAATCAACAACTGACAGATGATTTCCTATGCACTTATTCTCCAATCTTCACTATCTATAGTGCACTACACTAGACTGAGGAATATGCTTCTTCACACATCCCTGAAGAAATGCTAAATATGGGCAACACACAAATTTTACTTTCACAGATGTCTAATTAGAACTCAGACTGATGCTAACCAGTACATATTAGCAACTTTATCAGAAATAAAACCAATCCTCTAATCCTTTTTGACAATAGAGATATAGCATGAGCGTTCTGGGAGTAGATTCAAATGTTCCAATGCTTTCTGTTGTCATTTCAATCCCTTTAGATGCAGTTTCACAGTTGATTTAAGACTAATCAGTCCAACGTAAGTTTATTGTTTTGTTTGCTTTTTTGAAAGGATGTTTTATTTTCACCAAGACCAGTAAAATGATCTGTCTAACCCTGTGGTCATAGGATCACTAGAACTACTGGATTTTCAAAAGCACTAAGTGGTAAAGGGAGAACAGAAGAGTGGCAGTTTTTAGTTAAACTGCATTAAATACACGTAACTGTTTGTAGTAGCACATGATTTAATTGCGCAGTTAATAGCTTTTCTAAATTGCAAAATGACTAAGAAGTTCAGAACCCTGGGAGAATAAAATTATTAAAAACTGAGACCACAGTATTCCAGACTACAATTTGCAACTAGACTCTGTGCATTCCCCATCTACCATGATTTATTCACAACAGAGAAGTGAGTATTTTAGTGTGGAAGAACATGCATAATTCTTTTTTACATTATTCCAGACATACAATTCAGGGACATCTTCATAAAGTATTAACAGCTGACATGAAGAATCAGGCACATAGCTCATTTACTTAGTGACTTTAAAAAAAGGCTAATGGAATTTGCGAACATTTGAATGAGATTTTGCTAGAAGTTACATTTAATATGACATAAAAGTTGAGAATGTGACTTCCATTTAGGGTAAAATACTACATTTGTAGTATTATGTGAATACTACAATTACCTCCAAACAGAGCTTCACACACCCACATACTGAGATAAAACAAAGCTTCAATGATATCCAAAGCATGAATACACAGTATTTTCCCACTTTGCCAGCCTTAAATCCATCTTGTATTGAAAAAATTATTCAAATATTTGCATTCCATAGTTAGGTATAAATGATTTGAAGCTACAAATTTCAGTTTCTTTCCTCAGTTTCATACGGAAATATACTCACAGCTTTCTTCTGATGCCTGGAGCAAAATCTTTAGCAAACAAGATTATCACTATCTTCCAGAGACCTTTCTAATATTTCCGAGAACTGTTCTTAAGTGAGTTTTGGATAAGCTAGATTTTGAAAGTAAAAAGAATTTTGGTACTAGTCACTATACGGTAACTGACTGCAATACCACAAACTACCTTAGCCCACCAAGATCAGTATTCACCTGCTGAATGAAAAACAGTTTCCTTGAAAAGGGAAAATGGAGGATAATCTATGAACGGTTTGCTACTTAAAGCATTAATGCATTTCATAAGATAGAGCTGAAATTTTGATGCTGTATGTGAACATGCCTACCTAAATCCTTCCACATGCTTTATAGATGAGGTTCAGAACACCAGAACAGACCTGTTGTTGCTCAGTAGATTAGCTGTGAGAAGTTTCTGACAGAAGACCAGACCTCAACCAATCACACTTGTTAACAGACAAATGCTAGTAGAAGTATTCATCTTCTCCACAACAGCAAAACCTTGAATATGATTGAGGTTTCTCAGCAGAAATAAAGCTTGACAAGAATTGTTAGAGGTCTTAAAAAAAGGCACAACCTTGCATGATAAAAACACTTGAGACAGTAGAGAAAGTAAAGTGTAACCAACATAATTTGCAGCCTGGCTGGAGAGAGGCTTTAGAAGGCACAAGCAAAGTTTGGTAAGTTTGGCTTATGAAGCCAAAAGGAGTTGAAGAGATAAAGAATAAAGGGACCAGATCCTCTGCTCCATAAGTAATAGTTTTCTTTCAAGTACTAAACAGCCAGCAAAAAGTATACTGACTCATTCTAAGGTAAGCTGCAATTTATAAGCAGTTGTGTGATATAGACTTGGGCTACTGTGAATGGCCTGACAGAACATAGTAATGACTCTGATGTCCCTGTAGAAGTAGGGAAGTATTTCAAATGCCTAAGTGTAAGCCTCTAGTGCCATTTTATGCTCCCTTGAACATGAAAAAAAATCTGCATGAAACTGGGAAGACTCTGGAAGTATGGAGCCTACAGGAAATCCATAAAAACTGAAGACATCTGAAGACAACTGAAGACAAGGGCATCTTGTAGCATTTTGAACAACACTGGACACCCAGACATATTACAGAATTATCATAACCTAGTCTGTCTAAAGGTTAAAATTTTCAGATACTTACCCTTCTATAGGACCTTCTTAGAGAAATGAGAATGAGCACTCCTTCAGTTTTCATGTAAGTTGCTATGAAATTACTTAGCAGAGATGTTACTGTAGTTGTGATATACTGCAAAAAAGTAATGTTCAGCAGTCCTCAGACTATCCAGTAATACTCAAAATATTTTCCTGTTTAAAAATAGTTACTGAAACATTTTCTTGTTACATTGAAAGGAAACAATTTTCAACATCTAACAAACTCCTGATGCTCCTGTGTTAAGAACCATTGGAAAGGAACAGGCTGGGGATTACAAGACAAATAAGAAACACTGAGTCACAGAACCAGGATGCAGGATGTTACAGAAATGATTACAAACTGTGCCTACTCCTGAATGGACAGAAAGCTAGTGTCTTTGCTTTCACTAGACCAAAACAGAGTGTTCTGTGTGGTCTTGGACACAGTGCATTTACAAATTTCAGCAACAAAGTTACTTAAAAGTGAATAAGAATTTTAGAAACTTAACTTATCACTTCTACCTCACAGAATATAAAAATATTCAGGTAATGAACTAGTGGTCTGGGATATGACGTGTCTTTTATCAAGGAAGAATTTTTAGAATTTTTAGTAAGAAGGCTTCCTGAACAAACAGCCAGTCATAGGACCTCCAGAATGCAATGATCAAGAAGTGCATAATATAAATAATAACGCACAGCCTATATTATATATACAAAATATCAATATTATCCTATCACCTAACATTGCATTCTGTCAGTCTTCCAAAGACTAGACCTGTTGCTCCTATTCAAGTCTAAAAGCATTTTCACTTAGGTGAACAATGGAATGAAGAATCAATATAGACTGCAAGATCACAGTTATATTACTCTGATTTCCTTATACATTATAATTTTTACTTCAATTATAACTATAGTCTATTAATTACCATTTGGATAAAGAGGTCAGAAGGAAAACCTAAGTGTTCAGCTGGACTTGTAGAATTATGAAGATCTGAAGCCACTGAAACAGACTTGAACTTAAAACAGTACCCTCTTTCAAGGACCACTTTATATTTATTACAACTCTATTCAAATGACTGTAAGAGAATTGTACAGAAAATGTAATATATTAAGATAATTACATAGAAGATACAATATAATTCCAGTGAAGTACAATGGAAATTTTAACTTTACTTTTGAGGTTTTGATAAGAGATTTGCATGCTTTTGTGGATTCCACACATTTGTGGATTTTAAGAGTTGAGTTATACAAAGAGATAAACATGCTTTCAGTTAATTAAAATTGAAGTATTAATGGAAATTCCATGGGCAACTTCAAGGCCAAGGCCTTTTTCACTAAAAGGATTTGTATTTCAAGTCAGATTACCTTGTGATATTAACCTCTGGAGTTCCATGTTTCATACCCAGTAAAACATTTTTATATTTCTTAAGAAAAGCTAAATTTTATTGCAGCTAAGGACACACAATAAAATTCTACTAGTTTGAGAAAATTTCATTTGCAGTTCAAAAAAGTTCTCTATAAAAAACTTTCAGTTTTTAAAAATAGTGAGCTTTGATACTTAAGCTACACAAAGGAACTAAGACACCTACTCAGTCTTGAGTCTGACTAAGGCAGGTGAAATTTAACATTAAAGTATTTTCATTTACATCATTCTTAGTTTCCTACAGCATATATAAAAGTTACATGGTCGACAATACATAAATCAAGTTTTATTTGTAGTTTACTAATAATATTATGATGTATACAATACCCTGTATAATACCAGTTCAGATGAGCATGTTTATTTCATTCATATAAAAGCCCCCAATTTTTTGAAACAATATGAGTATGTAAACACATTTATTACCTGAAAAACTCTTAAAATACTTCAACTCAGCCTTGCAGAGGCTTTTAAAAACTCACTTAGCTAATAACATAATTTCTAAATATAAACTTGAAAAGGTAATGAAATAAATAAAAGCTTAATGAAAACTAAAAAAAAAAAAACAAAACATAAACAGCCTTAAGAAAATCCATATTCACGAAAATGTTACAGTACACCTCTGAGACAAGAGCATCACATGCATGGAAGCAGGGGTCTGAGGACCACTGAACACTACTTTTTTGCAGTATATCACAACTACAGTAACATCTCTGCTAAGTAATTTCATAGCAACTTACATGAAAACTGAAGGAGTGTTCATTCTCACTTCTCTAAGAAGCAGCAATTAAGCCTAGGACTGCCATCTGAAAAGAGGGGCTATGACTTAAATATGCTGCAGTAATGAATATCTTTCTTCAGTAACCTCAAATTGGTGCAATCGGCGTTGTAATAGTCTTGTGACACTTGCAGATAGAACTGAAACAATCCATTATCATTTTTAGATCACTTTCATTTATTCAAAACAATTTCATACTCAAAACAGAAGTGAGACATAAAAGAGCTTAGTCTTACCAAGAAAAAAACCCTTCCTCCCTTTGGGAAAAAGGCACAATGACAATGAAAAGACTAACAGACACAAAGCAAAGAACAGAAAAAATATTTAGAGCATAAGAAAAGAGGAAGAAAGTACAAGAAAGAACAGGAAGGGATAAATTAAACATTGCAGAATAAAACTAAGATGGAGGAAATATTAAGGGAAGAAAAAGGATAGCATTTGCTTCTAGCTAAAAGTTCACCTCTTTTTATTCTCAAATACAAAAATTAAAGTGGAATTTGGAATTTTTATTCAGATGTTTGGTTAAATGTTTAACCTGTTTTTCAGGTTAAAATATAGTATCAATTTATGTATCTGAAAAGGCAGTATAAGACATCAAGATAGCAAGCAAATGTGAACCAACTGCCAAGCAAAAATATTCTTCCACAGGGTTGCAAAGTAAGTGAACCATGAAGAAAACCAGTTAATTGTTAGTTTGGGACTGCAACCAGGAGAAGGGTACTACATGCTCTAGAATTAATAGTCACCATATCTCATGACTTATAGACAGGGTATGCAGGGACAGGGATGATCCCAGAGCTTCAGAACTGCACATCACTCATGCTGCAGTTCCTGTACAGAACTGCAATTGCTCCCAGTGCTCTGTTGCAGTCGATATGGACACACGACACTCGAGGTTCACGAGGCAACAGCAAATTTTACGAAGCGCAGTTCCCTTTATGCAGCCCTCGAAAGCCCGTGTGGCTGGTCCTGACCCACTAAATTTGGCTGCCTGCCGGCTAACTGGCCAATAGCTGTCTGCATCCCTAATGGCCGAGACTGGTTGAGTTCTAATCAGGGTTATCCATGACTGTGAGGCCTCCAGGCCAGCTGTTAGCCACCACTGCATTCCTCCTTTGCTACTGTTCTGAGTACACACTCCACTTACATCACCATGTATACATCTTAAAGCAACTCAACTGCCTTTCCTCTCAGAAAAAGACAAATTATTTTAAAAGGTAAAGTCAGTGAGAACATTTCCCATATATGGAAACATACTCATACATTTCTTTTCATTTTCATGTAGCTTTAGGATTGTTTACAGCTAGTAAAATGTTTATCTAATATTTAAATGATATTGGGACTACAGGCATAGCTCAATATGTTAATTAGGATACTAAAATTTTTAAAACACACAATTATCCTAAATTGTTGAAGAATCATAACTGTACTTGTATTTAGATTGGCAGTCTGAAAGGTGGCAGTTTGCTACCCTTACCAGAGAGTCTGACATACTCATCTAAAAAACATCAATAGCCATTAAATCCTGCATTACAGATTTTTTTTCCCCTCCACTGTAAGTAAGTAAGTATGCAATGCCTAAGTAAGCAAAGAAGCTGAAAGCATCTTAAAACATCTGCTGATTTACATGAGTGGTATTCTCACACTAACAACTGGTGGTGTACTTATTCTATTGATAAACAGATATGCTGTTATAATTCAAGCCTCAGTTGCCCCCACTCTTCTTGGTACATGGTACTGGCACTTTCCAAACAATAAAGTGCAACAGACTTGTGTGTACACTATCAAAGAGAAGAATGATCCAAATAATTTGAATTTTTTTTCACATTTACTATAACCCATGGTCCTTTAGAGAGCTGCCGCAACCAGTCAAGAATTCTACCTGATATTACAAACAGAAGTGCACAGGCTCAGACTCAGGAACTTTCTCAGAGCAGTGGTCTGACCTCACACACATGTTCCTCACACAGCAGATAAAGGTTTATTTTCACAAAGTAGCTAATCAAGTTTATTCTAAAATTCTTCTAATTATCCAGAGGAAATCCTGGTACAATTATGAAAAGGAATTAACAATTAGCAAAAGTTACTAGACAGAGAGATAATATTTTACAGACAGATGCCCAGAACAAAATTCATGAGTACTCTGGCAACCAAGAAGGCCTCAAAGTTCACACAGAGTTCAAAGTTAACACAGAGTTCATTTCATACAGTTTACATAATTTTCTATGACCAAGTAGCATTCAAAGGGCCAGAATTAAAACTAGAAACTTTAGTGGCTCCCATGAGATGATGGGGATCTGCCACATCTAATATTTAAATTAAAAATTATTAGCAGTTACACAGTTGATACTTAGATTTCTGTAAAAAATATTTCTTTCCTTCTAATTAATTTTTGTTTCCCTAAGTCAGAGAAAATTACCTAGACAGAGATAAAACCAATTTTAACAACTTATTTGCAACAGATGGCTAGAATGCCTCTTATCCTATATATATACATAATAAAAAGAAACTCAGTCTGAGTCAAGAAGATGAGACTACAATACTGCATGAAAACATGGAAACTTTGCTGGTCAAATTTGTAGAAAAACAAAGAGTTCCTTTCTTAGTTCGAATTGATCCCACAACTCTGTCATGGGACTAACAGAAACTACAGCAAGACATTCTTCTGCAAAGACAAATGGCATTTTTATGTGCAGATTATACTTCTGATACACCAACAGTATGTGCTGAGCAGCTACAAAGCAAAACAAATCAGGAAATTATTGTGCCCAAAATTTAACCCTCTTGTCAGCTTTTCTTCTGCTGGAAGAGTTTTTTTTTTAATCCAAACTTTCCACAATCAGCTTGAGGTAGTTTTTCTGTTAAAAATCTATGCACTAATTATTCTCATCTTACTAAGTAGGACACACAAAAGGAAACAATAAAATTGATGTGACAGTAAAATAGCTAGCTAGTCCATTTTATGGCCCAAACACTTCACTAAATATCTTTAAATAAGTGAATCTTATATTAAACATTAACCCCACCTGGTGCACATCTAAAAGAAGCTGGTCAGAGAGTACTGCACTCTGATAAAAAGGGAAACAGTAACTGAATCCAGACTGCCCCAATTCACACTGAAGATTCTGATGGATATATAAAAAACGGAAGAAATAAGCAACATAAGACAACTTCACTGTAAACTAGTTTTCCTAATTTAATGTTTTGCTCTTAGCAGCCAGTTTATGGTCAAGAGAGTTCTCTGGTCTCACAATCTTTTAGGGTAGGGGAAAAAATAAAATAAAATTTAAAACCCAGCAAGAATATCACCTGATATATCTACAAAGAAACTTCACTGAGATGACATGTTAAATAAGTAATACATACCATATCATAGTTAATTTTATTCTTAAAGATTTAATGCTATTCTGTGTATTTCTCAAATACGCACCTATGCCCCCTTACTGCAGAAGACCATAATAAAACTTGTAGATTCCCTACTGACTTGGAAAACAAAGGAAGGAAAAGGCGTATTCAGGCTGATTAATTATTAAATTATGATATGCATACAAAATACTTTTAAAGTATGTAACGAGTTTAATTTTTACTGCTTTATCTATGTAACCTAGTTAACTGGAGGCTATTATCTTGAATACACCCCTCATTTCTGTTCTCAGCTTCTAAGCAGGGGATTTAGAAGTTTTATTAAGCTCTGCAGAACTGATTCAGGATGCTCATTACTGTTAACAAATTCTACAGAAGTAAAGGATAGACAGTATTTTCTGTGTGCTGTGCTTGAAGCTTTATCATTCACAATTACTGTTCCCTCAATGCAAACCCCAACACAGAGAACAAGAAAAAAATAAAACATTTAAAGCAGTTTTAGATACTGCTCATCTGTGTGAAGCAGCTATTAGACACTGAAAGCCATCACACAAAACCATGACCTTTATAGCATACACTAAAAACTCATAACTAAAAGATTCTGAGAAAGTACTGCAAGAGCAGGAAACATTTAACAAAATAAAACATTTAACAAGAGACAAA
Organism: Molothrus ater; assembly: GCF_012460135.2. NCBI lineage: Eukaryota > Metazoa > Chordata > Aves > Passeriformes > Icteridae > Molothrus > Molothrus ater. The sequence continues at coordinate 23,222,935 of NC_050511.2, read as the reverse complement.
GAGATCACACAACAGCTGAGTCAGAAGGGACCTCAATATTTTGTCAGAACAATCAAGCAAAATAAATATTTTCAATCTGTTTCTTCCTCTAGTTACTGAGAGCTGGGCTACTTTCCATGATTCATGCTTTTAGATACATAGACATTCAAATACTTCATGTTTTTCTCAAAGAAGTCTTTATTCTTTCAGATTGTTTTCTTCATGCCTAATTTCCCCTTCAATCCCTCCCAGCCCAACAATTATGCCAAATTCTGAGCACTTTAATCTGAGCAATACTTCAATAAATAATCCTACAATGTAAGCCTGAGACATGACTCCTATAAGTACTTATCAGGAATTTTGTAATGACTGAAGCCCATGATCAATCTGAATTCACCATTCTTTTCCAATCCTTACTGAACACCAAGAAAGTTTATTTATATAATCTTCAATTGTCTGAAATGAAGCTGAATGGCCCTGAGAGGCTCATTTGTTTTGCATGACTGCAGCTCCTAGCTCCATCTTGCTCTATACAAAGACTGTTGAAACTTGTGATCAAGTCACCTGTTTTCAGAAGTTGGCTTCCCAAATATCACACAAGTTTGGTGGTAACTCTGTGTACCAGGACAGCTGAATTAGTTCCTACCTCCTGTGATCCTCATCTCCTTGCAAAAAGAGGGATGGCTGAACATCTTGAAAACCAGGTCCTGAACTGCTAGACTACAACTCAATGTATTCATGAAAACTACCAACAACATTATTTTACCCATCTTTATTTATTAGACTGCAAGCTGTTATGGTTCAGGAGGTATTTACCAACAGCTTGGCAGTCCCAACAACTTCTGCAACAACATTTAAGCATTTAAACATTTAAGCTGAAATGCATCACAGTTTTATCTGCTATCAAGTATTTTACTTCCCAGAAAACCTGGAATAGTTCTTAGCTGGTTTTAGTCCCAAGCAGGTATTTTTACTCTAGAATAGGAGCGTCTTGTCTCATTTCAGCTAACACATGTTAAAGCAGAATACATACAGCTCATATGAAAAAAGGTTATTCTGAAACTGCTATTTGCATGTAACTGCCCAAAAAGCACCCCCAAGTATTTTAAGTCAAATAGGATAAATGAAGGACATTCTTCCTTACTTCATTTACAATTAGAATTAAAAATTATACTCTTCAAAGAATCTAGAAATAGGAATAAAAATCTAAGTATTCTTGGTTAATGGGTAATTGCAACAATTTAAAGCATACTACTTAAAAAAAAGATTTTTCTCCATAACTGGTAAGGATTCAAAAATTTTCTTTTAGATTTCTAAATGCTCAAGAAATCAGTTCCAAACATTACACCATTACTTGTTAGGAATTAGCTTAACTGAAACAAAAGCAACATATGCTCCTCAAAAGTAAGGGAAAATTTTACTGAATAAAAATGCAAATATGCATTTTAGCAGCCTTGAATTTATTAATCTGATAGGTTTAATTTCCATTTTCCTGCATCAGCTTTATTTATAAAGTGTCGTGCCCTATAAATATGCTGTTATTTTCTATAGTCAAGCACCCTCTTAACAAATCTTCTCATTAATATGTAAATTTAAAGTCAATCGGTCTTCTCCCTGACAGCGCCATGAATTCCTAGTGCACTGTATAATCGGCTTTGACTTGGCATCCACTATTTATCATCAAAGATGTCAGTTAGAAAAATTATGGAAAATGCACTGCAATTGATATGACTGCAATCTACTTTGTCAACACTTAATTGTTCCTCAAATCATACATTTACATATAAACAGCCTAAATACTGATCCATAATGATGCAAATAAACTAAATTAAAAATCTCTTCTGCTGCACAAGATGGCCTGTTGTATGATGAGTTCATTTAAGAATGCATTGACAAAGGCATGCATTTCAACTAGCACCACAAAAAAAATCTGCTAATTAAATTGCTGAGTAGGTAGACAAACTAAATTTTACACTGAAGATCTTGAAAGTGAAAACAAAGTGTTATTAATACTATACTACTGATGACTAATTTAAGGTTGGCACAGGCAGTATTTTCACACAAATCTTTCCCATTCCTAGAGCAGAAGCCACAGCAGCAACTGTCATCCATCCAGTTTCAGTGAAAAAAGATTTGTCTTAAAGAAACCAAATCCCATCAAGAACTCAAACCTCTCAGTCAAAGACAGGAGGTCATTCTCCTTGTTTAACTTTCCTTTTGTCCAATTATAGACTAAAACTGTATTGTGGGACTAAAGCTTAAGGTAAAGCAGATTATCAATTTTGATTCTCTCTAAATGTCAGAGAGAAGAATGCAAGTTGCCTTCTTCCAATAATCAACATGTAATAAACACTGCCTCAAGGACAGTAGGAAAACATAACTTAAATGTCTTATTATCTAAAAATACTTTCCTTATTTTAAGCAATGTTATGGGAAGAGGTGTTCTTACAACCAATTTACTTTTCATAAAAAAGGAAAAAGGGTGTTTCAGAATCTAACTAGTAGCCCATACATATAATTCTACTACAGACTTCTATTTTTGCTATATTCATTATGATCCCTGTTTTTCTAAGAAGTTAATATAATCATAAACTAAATCAGACTGAACTCTTTGTCCAAATATATTGCTATATAATTATTTTCACACAATAAATTACACATATTTTAACACAGAATGGCACTGCATTTCCAGTTTTTTCCCACGCGATGGATATTAAAACACAGTTTAAAGAACTCAATGACAGAGTGATAGCTGGTGTCATTCCCTATTCCAATGCTGAAAAAAGGAATCTTAAAAAAATTGTTAATGTGCTACTTATAAATGACAATAATCTGCACTAAAATGTACATTTTTAAACATGAATGAGTTTCCAATGGTAAAACTTAACACCAGTAACATCCACAAGCCTTTAATAAACACAAGCAACCAGACTTGTGGAGCAATTTTAAACAGTTCTTTCCAGAAGTAATCTTTTAATTTAAATTGTTATTCAGAGTTAGATCTCTACTGAAACAATGTTAACAGCATACATTTCTTGAGCTGTGCCCTTTTTACTGTAAGAAGTGACAGAATTTGTGCCATGAACAACCTCTTTTTATAAATTTTTTGAAGTATACTCATATTTACACAATATAAATGAAAATAACCACCTCATTTTTTACAAGTCACATTTTAAATACATGTGTTCAAGTCTTCGCACAGTGCCTCAGCACATTAACAAAGCCTAAACAAGTAGTGTAATGTTTGTTATGCAGTGATACTGGCTATCTGCAATATAAGTTTCAGGATAGAATGGCAAACATTTCTGATTTTGACTCATGTAAAATTGTCTAAAGCAAAAAGCAACATGGCTCAAAGAACCACAGAAAAAGGAATCCTTCTGCTACCCACAGGATGTGCAACAGGTAAAAAAGAAAGGTTATACCCTGGAAGGAGAATTCTCAGGCTCTGAAGAAAGATATATGTCTTGTATTAGTGAAATTTTAGAGAGCTGACTTATGTATTTGATCTCTGCTTTTACTAAAGTCTCCAAAGAAATGCATCTTAAAAGACTAAATAAATCCAGCAATGGAAATAATTCAGAATGCAGGCTCACAACAGTAATTTAAGAAGCCATAAACTTACCTTCCATGGACTTAAAAACTGGGTACGCGCGTACCGAGTTAACATGTGGATTATAACGACCTGACCCCACTCTTCCACATCAACCAGCAAGTTACAGAGCTTTCGGTAGTTCTTGTGAATCAGATCTATTCTATCTGGACACACTTCCTCAAACGCCATCACCACACTCCCAGCTACCAGCTAGAAAACAAAATATAATCCAGAAGGTCAGTATTAGGTATACAGTTAGACCACAAGTGAGAATCAGAATTAATACTAGCAATTATCAGCAATTTCAAATTATTTCTATTCAGCAAAAACAAACAAAACAACAACAACGACAACAACAAAGTAAACCCACAGAAATGGTATCTCATTTAAAATAGAATTGGGGTAAGGTTATTAGAACAGAGAAAACACTTGCTGTTTCTATTGCAGACATAAATCTTCACTCCCAGTCCTGAAGACACAGTGCAATGTAAGCATAATTTTTTTTTCTTACAGATTTAGCTTCTAAATAAATTAACAGAGAACTTGCAATTAACTCAGAAGTAACAGAGAACAAGAAGAAGTAAAACATATACCCAGCAATATCTTTTGGGATTCTGACAACACTGGCCTGGTCAAAATAAAGAAGAACTGGGCCAAGTTCCCTGGGCATTATTGGAATTCAAACTTCTCTCTCAATATGGCAAAATTAACTGTCACAGAAAATTTTATATTTAGAGTTTCATGAACACACTCCTCCCCCCTGCCCCCCAAATAATTTCTGCCTGTTGTTTAGCACTTCCTTAACGGTTTCATAATTGAAGGAATGCATTATTTATATCCTGCTATGTTCTCACACAATTTTTTGCCTTCATAAGAAACCTCTCTTTATTCAGGCATAAAGATCAACATGCTACGACTACAAAACAGCTTTGTTTTTATGAGAAAATTAAATACATTATCAACATTCTAACACCTCAAGGATTACTAAAATCTTCTGCCTGGGTATTTTCTTTTAAAATAATGGGAGGAAATATATATTGGAGTTCCAGTTAAAATTCTGTCAGCAGGTTACTTTAACTGCAAGAAAAGATCAAAAGCTGACCATGCCTTATAAGGACATATAACTGTGTGCCTAAGATTAGTGTTCTTTCTTTTCTAATTGCTTTAATTAAGATTTGTTTTGTGTCAGAGTACACGTTAACTCAAATAACTAAAATGATGATACTTTATATGAAGCAGCTGATATGTATGCAGTTAGCATGCATGCAGCACAGCCTTCTGGCAGCAAATTAATGTCATATTCTATCCGAGCACTAGGGATCTGCATTTCAACCTCTATAATTTCCCCAATGACTTAAAGTAAGCAATTAAATAGAAGTGCAGTTTATTGAAATGGTACTTTTTGAGAAATATTAAATACAATGATATTCATACGTTACATTTTTCTCCCTGTATTTGGCTGACATGTGGTTTATTAGTATGCGCTCAACACTACAATTGAAGGAAAACAGCACAGAAGATAGTCTTGCTATTATGCTAAACAAGTCTCAGGCTCTGTGGGGATTTTATGAATTACGAATAAGAATAAACGTGAAGTTGCATTTATTGTCTCCAGCCTCATCCATATACTGGTACCTGCTGGTCCCAACAAGAATGCAACTCATTCCAGGGAACAAAATCTGATTATTTGATAGAGCTAAATACACTTTACATCTAAAATAATTTGCTGTATCACATAAACAAAAGCTCTTTTTTATCTGTTGATGTACTAAACTTTCTTCTTAATAATAGGTTACTGATACAGCACATCTGTAATTAAAAACTGTGGAGAGTTGATGCTAAGGTGGGTGTTCAAAGTTCAGCAGAAGGCAGTGGTTAATCCCAGACCTGTCCTGAGCAGATATTCATTTAGGCCACAGAAGCTGTGAAGCTTTCCCACCGGAAAAGTGCAAAGTCCTTTTATCAGAATACAGAACTCTGAATTACAGTTAAGGTCAGCTTGCAGAGGACAATATGACAGACTTGAAGTTTTAGAAGACAGACATACTACTTTAAGACCACACAGAGAGACTTTTTGTAGGTTACTGTTTCATAGAGACAAGAGAGATTGATACATATCAGTTTACGACTATCAGAATTGTCTCAGTCTAATGCTTAAAAATACCCTTTTAGGTTCAAAGGTGAAGGTCGACACAGATTTCCAACAGTAATTCTAAAGAGAGCACCCTTGTCTTTTACTACCAGTAGTTCAGTACACACATTTTGCTGTATTTCTTTTTCATTTGGATATGATTTAGCTTGAAAGCTGACCAAAAAATACATAAAACACTAATTCAGATAATTTAAAACTGAGAATATATCCTATAAACACTGCTGGCTTTTTAAAAGCTCAGTTGCTATAATAAAATACAACAACTTAATACAGAGAAAGAGTCAAAATGGAATATAGGAATTTGGAACAATTACTTATTTCAAATTACATCTATCTCCTACTCAAGTTTACAATGACGATGCTGTCACTTGTGAGCACTTAAAAGATATGAGTAAAAAAATTGAACCTATGCTATGAAATTCAAGAGGTGCACTGGATAAACAAGCATTTTATTCCTGTGGCAAGTCCCTAGATTTACAAGTTAATATAGGAATTGCCATTCATCATGACATAATTAAGATCATGCCTCTCTCCCCATTACTGTCTTTTCTAAAATTTGGCTTTTCATTTGAAAGTGGAAAAAAAAGTAAGAATGTGACAGACTGAAAATGCACTGGTAACAAGCAGATTTCTCGGAGAAAATATCCTAAGGCTTTCTTAATACGAGATTATTTTATAGCCTACACTGTTTCCCCTATAGTATGATCCTACTATATATCTAAACATCAGTGGAACAGCTAATAATCTTTGTTTATTAAATGCTCAACATTCCATAAAAGTATTTAAAATTAAAACAAAATGATTCAATCAGAATATAAAACCAAAAAATATCAGTTTCTAAAAAACAGTCAGTTAATTTCCATCTCACTGTGTCAATAGTAGCTTTTTGTATAAGGAGAAGATATAAATCACTCCAACAAAACTAGCAATGAGCTCATCAAATTCAAATGCTGCTTTCCATTTATGTATTTTTTATATTAAAGCAATAAACATGGTTCATTTGTCTTCCACTAGATGCCACATTTTTCTGTGCTGTTGCTATGAACTTCAGCCATTAGCTGTGCTCCAAGGTAAACTATATGAACCATCAACAAAAGTGACACCCAATCTATGGAGTTCATATTTTCTCCAGATTATCTATGCTAGTTGACAAGCTGGTAATGAAAAAAATCACACTAAGCAAATGGTTCCTCTAATAACAATAAATTTTCTATAAAATTATGAAGGGTACAGAACGTTTCCTTGCATCTATTTTGTCATGAATTCTAATTAACGCTGTGAAAACCTGAGAGTGCTGGGTCATCACAAGAAGTGCATCGAGGTTTGATTGATAATATAGTGCAAGTTGGCCCATGCTGCCACGATTCTTCTCTCTTAAATTAATGGCCACCCCACCTGCCCTAATCATACAGCCCAAATGATAGTCCCCTTCTTATTTCAATTTTCTGGAGGCAAGGAAAGAGGAAAAGATCAGTCATTTATCTTCTAATAGCTGGATAATAGATCTATCACAACAAAACATCTGCACAAACTCAGTAATTTTTCCACAAAATTGAAGCATTTACCATCATAAAATCAATAAGTTAAGAAAACATTGTCTTACCCACACATTTGGGTTCTAAACTAAAATATTATTTTATCATCTGAAGACTACTGTTGAAGAGTACCCAGCTTCCTTTCCCCATTATGCCCAAATACACTACTTTAGTGTAAGAGTAAGATCTTCATCACCAAACCATCACCAATTCCTAGGATGATTTTTTAATCAAAGGAATGTCACTGAGAAAGAATCTGCACTTTATCTGGTAGCCATGAAGTCTGCAGAAGAAATCTCTATACTCACATATTTGCATCTATACTCACATATTTGCAGAAGGTCTTTTCACCCCCAAAATGGAGTTAATACAAATAGAAAATTATTATTTATTATTAATAGAAAATTATAACACCAGAACAAAATAATAAATTCATTATAAAAGAGGTATATACCCATACAAAATAAAATCTACTCAAAGCTACAGATGCAGATCAGCAATATATTTTGGCATTTTTAGTATACCCATCATCCATACAACTACATCCCAACTACATCCTTCCTTTCCTATATTGATGAAGGTTTTAATATACTTGGGATACTTTAATTTAGACTGTGGAATGCAAGTCACAAGTTCTTTTTGCTTTACAGCTTTTGATAAGATGCATGATTCATTTTCAATGCCAATATGGATTTTATTTTTCTTTAACCAGCTATAACTCAGATATCATTAATGAACTTCATTTTCATTGTTGTTTACTTAGGATTGTAAAACACACAGGCTGGTAACTACAGTCCTTCACAGTATCTTTTTCTTCCAAAAGGAACTTTTGCAACAAATCTTGCCTTAAACCCTATGTGTTAAAGCTAGGTTAATCACTGAATAGATAAAAGAGAACTAAAGTGAAGCAATACAGAATAGACTAAAAAGAAAAGGAAATTAGTTTGCTCTAAAACACCTAGTTATACTTTCACATATGACTAGCCATATTACTTTCAGAGAAAATAATTTTAGCATAGAATACAAGCATAATTTATCTTTCCTTCTACATAAAATTGCATCAGCTGCTCAGCTACCTAGAATTACTAGGAAAAAAAAAAGGAGCAGGTATTCAAGCTCTTGTATCTGCTTATCAAAATGTTAGCTACTTGTAAAGCAAGGGTAAAAATGTAACTAGGAGTTTATAAGCCTCAATTATAAAAATACTTGTAAACTTCTGTTTAAAATTTAAATACACTTGCAAAAAGTCACAGATTTGTTGATAGACTCTAATTCCTAATCAGCTACCCTTGAGGGTATGTTAACAATGGCTTGCACTTGATAATTTTGCATTTTAGATTAACCAAGAGCTTGCGTTTTAATTGAATCTTTGTGTTAAGACACTCTAGGAGTAGAGTGATTTTTCATTTATCTCACCAGAAATTTTAATGAAGTGCTGGGTTAAGGTTACATCTCATCTCAATTTAAGTTTTTTGCTTACCTCAGCTTATATTAAAATTTACTACTGATTGAGATCTAAAAAAACCCTACATCTCATACTGTCTAAAAATGACTTAATTCTACTATAGTAAAATTCTCCTCCAGATAATGGCTTGCTATTTCAAATGTAAAATTACTCTGGCTAAATGAAATACATTGTGTCTTTTCTGTGCAACAAAAACTGCATTAAAAACATACAACAGCAAGTTCTCTCTGAAAAAACTTCCTGATTTACAGAAATTTAGAGGCATCTACACTTACTTGCTATTCTATCTCTAACATAGAGATTACGCCAGTAAATTTCAAAAATCCTGCTTGAGGTCAAATAGCTACGGAAAATAAACAGATTTTGAGTAAAAGTTTCCTTTTCAATAAAGTACAGTGTCAAATATCACCCAAATAATATTAGACTGTTATACACCTAGTTAATATTACTAATTACATTCTCCCTCCAAACATGGATTAAAAAAATCAAACTGATTAAAAGAAAAAATATTTAAAACATTATAATCAAAATAACCAATAATCAACAGTAGATTATTTCAGATACAGTGGTTAACATATTATGGCTTGTCTGAGAATTATCAGCCCTTAAGTACATAGAAGTGCAAAAAGTAACTTGACATTTCCATCAAGTGAACAAAAGTGGAAAACCATTGATATTCAACTAAGTCACTAGGACTCTCCCATTCAGGTAAAAAACTATTTAATGAACATACTGATTTGCTGACATTAGATTAGAGCTAGCAAGAGGTGGCAACTAATATTAATGTAAGGGAATAGCTCTGCATTTAAGTAGAAGGAATACAAAGGTCAGTGTCAAACATTTGTGGTTCCAGTTACACATTATTACCCTACAGATTTCAGGCACTTTGACTGTCAAACAGGGAAAAGGAACTGCAAAAAGCTGAGACATTCCACTAATCAAATGCAGGCACTTCATAAGTCTATGACCAAAAGCTGTTGTTTTACAGTTTGGTCCCATTTGAAGAATTCATATGGCTGCAAATGGACCTAATTTTCTCCAGCAAGACTATAAAATACATAAAAAAGACAAACATTTTAGAAAGTATGTTGAAGGAGCTTTTTCTTTTAGGCTAAGTATGAAGTAAAGCTTCCCTCAAAGAATTCAAAAAGATGAATCAAATTAACACAAATTTCCCCAGGATGCATCCTCATTAAACCTATAAAGTCGACAGCCTAAGGCCACACCTGTACTTAAGGACCACCACCTATAAGCAGCTGCATCTCCTCCAATTTTAAAGGCTGAATCAAGCAACAAATGGCACTCTTGATTTCCCCACTGTGAGCAAATTGCTCTTTTCCAATTAGGGGCAAAGAATAAGCTTATTCAGATTGGAGTTACCTGCTAACAAAACACTTGTGCACTATGCACGTTCTGTTAGTAAATGTGGAAGCTTTCTGGGAATATTCAGTGGTAGGTGACAAAAGACAACTACTTAAGATAAAGCTTTGCCATGCTAAAGTAGTCCTTACAAGGCTATGAAAGATTAAATGGAGACTGATCCATTTTTGACCACCACAAGCTGTGGAGTCTGGGGTGAAAGAGCACAATTAGATGTAGTGAGCCTTAAAGAGAGATCTGTATGTTTTCTTTCTGAAATAATTAGTCTTCATATTAGTTCTCAAAATAGTAAGACTTCAGAAGCTGAGATGTCAGCTCAGACTGGAATCAGGTCTCACTAGTGAATAGACATAGAGGGATCAAAGGGAGTAAAAAGTTGTTGCAGTTAACCAAGTATGTCTCCAAACAAACCCAGCAGACCTAAGTCCAGTCTATCATTTTCAGCTACTGCTTCAGCCGGTATGTTTGTAAGTATGGTGTCCAATACACAGTGTATGCGCCCAATAGGCAATGAGCCCATTATCTCCCCTTAAGTAACTCCAAATTCCAAGGAGATAAAAGATCCAAATCTACTCTATACTTTTTTTGTTAAAGTAAATGTGTAAATGACTAGGCATGGGATAACCATTTACCATATGCTATAAGGCCCAGGAGTACAACTCAGGGATTTTACTTTTTTGGGGGTATTTTTTAGCCCTTTATTCCTCCACTGGTACTAACAACCTAATCCCACATTCACAGACTGCATGTATACCGTGTGCACGAACCATGATATAAAATACATGAAGAACCACTGCAGGTGTAGCTTCACACAAGCTCAAGGCCTCTGTCAAATCAAGCACAGATGCAGTCAGGAGACCTAACCGATTTACTGTCTGCTGAACCACTAAGTTCTAACACACCTCTTTCAGTAACCCTTCGGTGGCAGTTACAGGATGTCTTTTAGCCAACAGAACCTTTTATGCTTTGAACACCTTGACTGTGCTAGAACAGGATACAGTCCTGGATACTGCATCCTGGAGGATACAGCCGTGTTACCAAAACACTTGGAAAATAGCAGATGGAGCAATACACTACCTGGTACCTAGTAAAATTTCCACATAGTCAAAAAGGTTTACGTACAATTAATTAGTAATCTGAACAAGAACATGAGAATGTTTTAATTCACAAATCTGGTTTCTCTTTGAAATCTAACTTTGATTCTTTGGTCAATTATCTTTCTAGTTCACAAGTGGGAAACTTATCTGCAAAACAAAATGAACTAAAGATTGTGAGACATTCAGGAGTACATATGGAAAACCTGTAGCTATATAGGGCAGGTTAAATATAACAGGAGTGTTAAATTTACAGAAATTATGCCAGAACATCTCTTATTTACCAGAGTGGAAATAGAGATGCTGGCAAGAACAAACTGCACAGCAAATATAATTTTTTAAGAACCATACACACTGCAAGATAGATGGATGTCAATAGGCACACTGTGCACCATACACAAGTAATTTATTCCTACACTACTACAAACTAACTGAAATTATCAAACTAATTTCCCAATGAAAAAGTACATATGAAAATTTATAAACACTCGCACACTGATTCATATTATTATATAACTTTGATTTTCAAAATAAAGTTTAAAGAAGCATACATAAAACACATGCTAACAAAAACATTAATTAACGGCCTCATGATGCAAGTAAAACTACATCTTATTAAAGGATAGTCACTATTACATTCATACTATAAATGCATAAATACAGAATGATTCTTATGTCTAAAAACATACAAAGCCACATTGGCAAGGGTTAGGAAAGTGTATTACTTACTGCTGAATGACAGTCTCAGGAGTAAACTCTATAAAAATATAGGCATATGTCACAAATCTGTTTCTTACCGTACTTCTATCCTTCAAAAGCTTTTCTATCACTTCAATCAACATTTCCTTTTGCTCTGGATCAAGACTAGGAGGAAAAATAAAATTATTTTAACTAATTTGGTCAGACATATCCAAAATTAAAGCAGGTTTGATTTTTGACCTTTAGACACAAACTAGCAACAAAGAACTTTGAAGAAACCACTTCCAGAAAAATCAAGTATTCCAAAGAACACACTGTAAAAGAACTTGACTGAAAGTAAGTTAGGAGGACAAAATTAAATTAAAAATATAATTTTATCTTAGACCCTTTATGTGTATTCTATAAGAAACTTAAACTCATAAAAAACCATTAAGACAGGCTAACCAACATCACAGAGAACTTGACTGAACTTCAGATGCTACACGACAAGGTTCTCACTGCTCTTGCAGAAATTAATTTCAGCATGAATATAACTCAGAGGTGAATGAACATCAGGACAAAGATTCATACTTTTATTATCTAATTATCAACATAAAGCTTTTAATAAGACACTTCAACCACTTTTAAGTTAACCTCTAGTTTTAGTCAGAAGTATTGGAACTCAGAAATGTGGACATGGTATTCAAGTGTACCTATACAAAGCTGGTGTGCAAGCTAATGGAAAACAGACTGCTTGAAGTCCAAAATAGCAAAAGCAGAGGAAAAGCAAAACTTGCAAGCAACAACCTTTTCACATCACAAGAGCAGAGAAAAATTTGCCAGAGACATCCACTATTGTCAAACTTGCTTCTTAGGCAAGTAAGGACAAACTTTTCATTCCAGCTGCTTCCCCTTCATGGATCTACACAGCACAGAAGAATTTAAAGCCAAGTCAAAAGAAAATAGGAAATGAATACAAAGACCCTTAGAGATGTGTACTTCTGTGCCTTTGAAAAGTCATTTCAACATGGATACAATTATAGATAAGTGAGGGAGTATTTGGTCATTATTGCATACTTCAGTTTTAATGCTGAGTGATCGATTGCCCTAATGCACAGTATATTATTCCAGGTACAGATTCACAAAGTCATTATCTGGCTGAGTACTACTTCACTAAGATTTTAAGACCTAGCAACATCAGACCATGCAAAATGAGTAACAAAAATTTGTAAGAAGCCATCATCATCATAAGCAACACAACAGTACTTTGTTCTCTAAGTACTTTCACGATCACTTTTGACTGCAACTTCTATTTTTGTAAAAGGAGTTTTACTGGATCTTCTGTCAAGGACCAAAACCTTCAGAGGAAAAGCCAAAAGTCTCTCAAAAAGGTTTTATTTCAAATTTTTTAAAACTGGCAGAAAATTTAGAGAGAAAGGAATATTTAAAGCTAAAAAACTTCAGCAAAACCATTTATTTATGTGATCAAGAAAGTCTTCAGAAAGGCGTGAATGAATGAATTTACATTCCTCCCCCTTCACTGTCCTGATATTTAAGACAAGGAAGGGACCATTTTCAAAGAGAAAATAAAAGAAGAGGCCAAAGAGGTCTGTGATTTCCTCCCATTATGACATCTAGTACTAGTATGGAACCTACTAATACTAGTGATGGGAAGTAGTCCTTCTCCAAACCTCACTGCAAACACAGTACAGTTTTCAGCTGATAGACAGAAACTACTAATATCTTTAAAATGCACTCTTAAATAAAGTAAGCAAAAGGTCTGACATCTGTAGTGATGAAATTACTTCAACATACCTGGCAATGTTGACTATATTGGACACAAACGTTGCTGTTCAGACTATGTCTGAAATCTTTTCTGTTTGATATGTAAACTTCCTGCTGCTAGGATTAACTGAACTGCTAATAAACAGCTCTTCTAGGGCAGACATCCATCCAAACACCATGACACTAAACACAGGGAAGTCTGGAGTATCGAACTTGCATCCAGAACCCTGACTAGAGTACTAACTGAAATACAGAACTATCAAACAGGCAGAGAATCTGGGAAAACCAAAAAGCAAACGGAGCATACAAACATATTAGAATAAACGGTTACTACTTCTTATTCAAATGGCTGCAGAAGATGGAGTAGCTAGATGTAGGAGAGTGTATTAACTGTTGAGTTTTACTTAAAAAATCCATTCCTTCTGAATTCTGATTGCGACCAACTTAAAAATAAGTATTCTGAAATGACTTACTTGTTGCAGTAGGCCAATAGTCAGCCTTGCCACCAATGTATGATCAGTAATGCAATGATTCAGTATTGCTGAATTATCTAGCTATCAGTCATTAACTTTTTTAAACAAAGTATACAAAGACAGCTTGTTAACTACTACCTAATTCTTACTTTCTGCCAAGCCAACCGAGTCTGCCTGTGGGCAGGTTAATTTGATAACCTCTTCACTAGTTTCCAATACTGTTGCTTCCTCCAATGACCAAGAAAATTATATTCTCTCCCTTGGTTCCATGGCTAACTAGCACTATGAGATACAGCATTTGTACTAGTAAGTTTTGAAAATGTGAAAATAAAAGTTCACATGCTTTTTATAAACAGGTCTCAAATCCTACTACTAAGGACACAATTTTTAACTCCAGCTCCACTCAGAAGTAATCATGAAGCTTACTCTAGTCCAGGTAAGGAGGAATTTCCAGCTACAGCAGCTCAAAATCTTGCATCATGATACTTAGGATGCTTGCATGAAGACAGCTTTTGAAGGATGCACCCTCTGAGGCCGTCTGAACCATTAAGGAAACAGAACATCAGTTTCACTAGTTTTCCTTTGTCATGTAAGCTCCATGCCCATTTCACTACCACTAGGAATACATGGAAAATAGAAGGACATAGGCCAGTTTCTCCAGATTCTGTTACTGTGTTTTTTACCTGATTCAGAACCTCTAACATCTCTTAATCTCCACTTTTTGGAATTGGTGAAATAAAAGTGAAGTAGAATAAATGCCTGAAAATGTTTTGTAAAGGTACGGGTTCTGTTGACTCCACCTCTGCAAACCAGTACCCACATCTTTATAAGAACTCTTACAAAGCAAGAATTTCTGAAGTAAGAAGATCTGAAAGATTTTGACTTGCACAGATAAAATTTCTAGAAGTTAGCATTCTTTTGTCACATGTGCCGCAAATTACTTTCAGGCAAATGCCCAAGGATGAAAGATATATACTTGAAACAGTGAATTCATAGATTCTGAGAATACCCATCAAAACAGTTGTTACACAGATGAAAATAACTAGTATCTTAAAAAACAAAAGACAGTGTATCAGTTTCTTTTTGTATCTCTTTATAGCTAGCCTGTTAAGTCTAGCAATCAAGAGAACTGCCTGAATCACAACCAAACCAGCTGAGTGACAGAATGTCTACACCCACCCCATCCTTTTAAAGAAATAGATCTGAGACATGCTAAATTCAATTCAATTCAGTAGTCTTTATAAACGTAGCCCACAACTATTACAACTTGTTTTTCAGTAATTGCCAGAATCACTTACCTGTACAGTTTTTGGATTGCATGGGCTGCATTTTTTCTCACATAAGGAGATAAATCAGAAGAGGCTTCCTTAATAGCAAGCATCATAATAGGAACAATAATTGGGACACGTATACTGGATAAAACTCTTAGAGCACTTGCACGGATTAACTGATTAGGATCCTAAAAAACAGGAGTGAAGGGGTGAAATAAAATAAGATAGTGCAGAAACAAGTCATTAAATACACTGCTGTGCTTACACTAATTAGTGATGATACATTAAAACATGTAAATCTAAGCCAGACTTGCAAGTGAAGGCCATACTATAATAATTTCTTCACACAATTCCAAAACAAAAAAAAAAGTAAAACAAATAAAGAAAGAGAACACTAAACATTATGAAAATATCAAAATTTTATAAAGGAAAACATTAACATCATGCAATTTTCCAGAAAAAATATGTGAATTGTGGATAAAATATTAATATTTTATTTAATAATCTGATACATTTGCTGCAATCCAAGTGGAATTCAGATATTCTGAGAGAAACACTAACTCAATTTTAATGCCTATATTTACAAAATGTCAAATAAAAATGTTGTTCTCAGTTGTGACATTCCCATTCAAGTTCTTGACAAAATATCCATTCTATGCCTTACTGCAAGATATAAACTGAAGCCAGTAACAAAAATAATTTCAAAGAACATGTCAAAATATTCGGCTAAATGTTTTGAGACTTCTTTCTATTTCTTATCCTCTCTTCTTCTGCCTCAGTTCTTGGTCAATTTTACAAGACTACGGTTAGCCTGGAGATCCAACACATCTGTATTTGGACGAACTATTATGTAAACGTATCCATTAATCATGGGGTTTGGAACACAAGGGAAAAATGTTGCTTAATCAAGTACTAAATCCCCTGAAATCTAGCAAAGTGAAATTGCAGCATCAGTAATTCACTATACTTTACAGTGTCTTGCAATAAGGTAAACTCCCAAAGAACATTTCTCCCAAGGACTGAGAGCTGGCAACACATATTTTCAGACTGGTATTACCTAATTCTCAATTAATCTAAGATCTCAAAATCCCTACATTTTAGAAGCTTCTAAGTACTAAGTATCTGGATGGTGAAAGCTCTTTATTTGACTGTTTTTGGAAAAATATCTTGTTCCTGCTAGAGTCTGCAAAGCTCATCTGCAGCCACTTTAGTTTAAAATAAAAAGTTCCTTCAACAGAGGGAGGTAAAAGAAAATCTCCACACATAAAGCCAAATTATAATCATTACAAAATGAGAAACAAAACATTACAAAACACGAACAGAGACCTATCTTTCATAGCAGGCATAGTAATTTCTTTAGTTCCTGACAATCTCCACTATTTGGTGTCTACCCCCTTGTCACAGCACCAGTTCTTTTTTTGCTACTCAGCCACAACATTATCACTCCTCCCTCTGCACTCATTACTCACAGCTTTTAAAAGAGTTATGCCATGAGGAGTGTTCACTGTATACATACATCACAAAAAACACTGGATACAAAGTCATTTGAATTCTAGCTTTTTGTGGCAGTCAGAGATAGTGAAGGCAGTACATATGACATTGGGATGAAAGTTCAAGGGAAGGGGACAGAAAACTTTCTAGTCAATGTGGGATCCTCCTACAGCTGCACAACTGGTGCTCTGATTGCAACATTTTCCAACAAGATGCAAGGTGTGGGTTAAGTAACATAACTGAAATGAGCCTAGAATACAAGAAGAGCACACAAAAAACCCAATCTTCTCTTATTATAAAAACTGGCCAAATTTCAGAACAGAAACTTAATAAATCTTTCTTCTCTCCACAGTCACACTTCAAAGGCAATCCTAAACTTTGCTGTCTAGTCCCATTTCTCATTGTTATCTCATTTGAAACAAGAGTACAAAAAGCTATTTTTTCAGTGTTTTTAATGAAAAAGTACCATGTGCAAGACACTGAAAATTTTAATTTAGGTACTACTGTCTTCCTTATGTTTCAATTCTCTGTTGTACACAAAGCTCATTTTTTTACATAAACTAAAAAGGAGCATAGGTGGTTCATGGTAATAACGGGGTCTTTTTTCCATACATACAAGTTACATTGGAATGAGAAGTCATTCCAGAAATTGTTTGGCATGTGGATTTGAAAGCACCATTCTGCTGTTTTTCTTTAGTGAAGCAATTTTACGTCTTTCAGGCTTACTTAGATGCTTGACAAGGTTTGAGGTAGCAGAAAAAAAATACATCAATCACGTAACTTAAAACTACTTTAGCAGATGTAGATATTTACATGCTTTAATTTACCATACTACACTCACACAGATATATTTTTTTTGTGCTACCAGCTCAGAATTCCCCATAAAATATTATTATTACTCACTCACTTTCAAAGCACGCTGGAAAGTACTGATGGACAATAATGCTAGATCTTGCTGCTCCTCTGCGTAGCGCATCAGATAAACATACACAAGCTTTTTTATCTGAAAAGAAAAAACACAGTGAATTTCACTATGAGAAAGTTTTACAATTCTATAAAACTAGTTTCTAGATTTCACATTTTTACCAACATTTTCTTCTAAGAAAAAACTAATAGATCCCAGGGCTTCTCCCAAAGTCTTATGAAATGCCTGAGGTGCTGCAATGCTACCTTATTAATGAAACAGTCAGATGAAGACTAGTAACACAGAGTTCTGCTTTATATTATTAACTAGTAAATTAAGACTATAATAAACTAAGATGCTGACATGGGGAAACTGATCACTTGAGCACACTTTTTTTTTTCTTATAGAAAATAGTTTAAAGTGAAATAGCCAAGAATTTCAACAAGACCATTTTATTTTACCCTGAAACTCAAAATAAATTACTTTAACACATTTGAAAGTGAATATAACTTAAAGCTGAACTGTGGTAACTTACCCCTTTCAAATCTGATTAAAAGAGCACTTATCTTGGATAAAAACAAACGATGTTAGACTCACCTCTGCATGACTACAAGCATTCAAAGGATGCAATATAAGCAAAGCATACTACAAAGGATGTAATGTCCAAAGATTAAGAAAACCTCAGTATGATTTTGGGGAGGAGGGTATTCAATTTAGTTCATTTTACCCCTCATACCCACGAAGCAGTGAAAACATTTTCTTACATTTGAGTAGTAAACTGACTGTTGGGGTTTATAATGGAAAATTCTGAAAGACCCACAACTACAGCTGTGCTAATAATTACTGTCACTATCAGAAGATCTATCTTTGTGCCAATTCTGGCAAAAAACCATAATATTAAATCACAGAAGGTTACACCACGCTAAATTATTTTTGTTCAGTTAGAGAAGTAGCAATCAACATTGACCACGAGGCCTGTGCACTGAATGACTGCAGGTGTGCAAAGAAAGCCTCCTTTCCTTGAAACCACTCTGTGACTAGAAATGGAAGCACTCAGAGCTCCGTGACTACACTATTCTTTTACCATTTACCTTCATTCAATGTTAAAATGCTCTGTTCTATAAACCTTAATCATAACAGGGGCACATTAGGCTTGAGGAACACAGGCAGATTTGTTTAATTAATTTATCAATATAAGCACATCAAAATCCATGAATTATTGATGAAGACTTAATTTTTTTTCTATACCACCAATTGTTTATTAGGTCACTTTTTGTATCCTCACCAACCATGACTTAGTGCACATAATCAAGCTGAGGTCAGCATGCACTTACAACAAAAAAATCATAAGGCACTTCTATAAACAATAAGGTGCCCTTTGCATCTCTTCAAATAAATTAACATATTATACCACCTCTTCATCTCATTTTCCTGCATCAGTGCACTGAGCCCTGATTTTTAAAAAATATAGCAGCCATTTCTGGGCAGAAAATTCTGGAAAATGGCATGGATACAAGTCACAGAATTGCAGAATGTTCTGAGTTGGAGGGGACCACAAGGATCATTGAGTCCAACTCTTCAACAAATGACCTATACAGGGATGGAACTCATAACTTTGGTGTTTTTAGCACCATGTCCTAGCCAACTAAGCTACTCTCAGGGTTACTCAGATAAATCAATGTATTTTATGCTACTGCATTGCTGCAACTTGTACAAACAGATTTGGTTAAGAATTCTTCGGAACAGGGAAAAAGTTGGCAAAACATTTTCAGGAAACAGGATCAATGCACTAAGGATCTGACTTAATCTAGTAATTTCTCATAAAGCATCCTATGTAACGGACCATGATAAAGCTTCTGAGACAGAAAAGGTCTAACTAGATGGCTGCAAGTACATCTAAACTACAACCTAAACTTGTCATTTAACTCAAATTGATAGAGAAATTTGTCAGATGGCTTTACTAATTGTCCTGATCTCTGTTCAGTTTAACAGTCTCTTTCTGCACAAATATGTTAGTATTAAGTGGTGGAAAAATGAGTAAGTAGGGAAGTTTAACCACAGCACAGATGATGACATGTGAGTTCACATAACTGTCTATTTGTTTTAAAAGAGGAGAAAAGGTCCATAAAATATAAACAGTGAAAAGCTTCTACTAATAATGTTTGGTTATGTGATAAGACCTCATCTTCACACCCACAAAGCATCCCTCCCACAAGGGGGATGGAGGGATGTGTGCACACAACATCCTGCTCTAGTTTCTCCCAAGCCCATGACAGGAACCATCGGCTCAGAGATGCATAAAGAAACAAAATAATAGGAGGGAAAACAAATTCAGGACTCAGAGAAAGGATACCCTGTCACACTCCTCTCAGAAAAACCTCAGGAGGGCTGCAGCTCTTATGCCCAGGTGTTAATACCACCAAAAGTCAACGAAGACTAGAGCACCTTTCAGGCTGAAGGTGTTTACATGTACAAAAATGGGAAACAGACGAAAAGTATTTTAGACATGACATGGGATGTTCTGGGGAAGAGCTAAAGTGAAGGAGAAGCAAGGGAAATCTACATGATCTGGAAAGTAATAAGTCAGGGATAAGAGGGCTGAACAGTTTGATAATTGGTACATCTATCCTTCTGTTCTCTGCATGTGAATAGCACAATCTGTTGCATTGCCTCATTAAATTTCATTTTGAACTGTTTTCTTTATTTGGTGTGAAGATGCATTCATGTGCCTACAACTACAGTCAGGCCACAGGCTGGAGGGCTGCTATGTCCATGGGCACCAGCAACTAGAGAGACGAGAGTGAGGGGATTAAAGTATGACTCCAGCATCTGCAATGTTAGATCAAGCAATAGGGATCTCTAAGTCCAAGGTGGCCAGCATCTGGAAAAAGTGAGGGTCTGGCTGCCAGCACCTAGTCAGGGACCACAAGCTAGATGGCCCCATGAGCATGTGTGTAACTGAAGAGACCAGAATATGTGAAACCAAGCACAAGCCAATTTGTCTGTGGTGCATCAAGCTGCACCAGCTAACAAGTGGGTGAAGTGGTCTGGGAAGGAAATAGGTGTGGGTGTGAGCATATATGGGCAAGACCACAGGAGGGGCTGGCTATGCCACAGACCAGTGAGGTCCCATCCAGATGCAAGGAAAGCCCATGGCCTTTGGGTCTCTAGGGGCAAGAACCATGATTTTTTGCGCATCTCTTCAAGGGCATAACCACAGGGGTTTAGATAGTAGAGGAGCAAGAAAGTTCTGGCCAGATCCACCTGTATGTGCACAGAGGTGCACACACCTGTGTGTCCAAGGGCAAGTCCATGAGGGAGCAGGAGAGTCCTGGTTTAGAGGGATTCCTGTGTGTAAAGACATTTGTACCAGCAAACCAGAAAGGGCTACAGCTTTAGGGGCTCATATGCCCAGGTGCCATCAACAGGGGCGACTGAGATCCATGGGCCAGACACTGGGCAGACTCCATGAGGATGAACACTGCATATATACACACATTCCCACTAGCAGACCATCTTGAACTGCCAAGCTGCTGACACTGTTTGTGTTCACCTGAATATCCCGTGATAATTTACATGAGTGCCTCTCTACATGCATATTTGTTCTGTATATGTACAGATACAATATTTACATGTATGTGCACACCTACCAGGAATACAGTCTCAGCTTCACTACTGGTTGGGTTAAAAGCCTTGAACTAGGAGAGTCTTGCTTCTATCAGACTAGAGGCTCCAGCTCTAACAGTTAAAAGCACTCCAGATAAATAACATTGTTTAAGGCACTTGTCTTTGTTTAAGGTCTCCCTGTTAAAAATTTGACTTAAGACTACTCATAAACATACTTACAAACATAAATTACATTTGAACAGAATATTTAACTAGTCTGATTTCTTACCCACATCTTTTTACTGCCTGTCACTAAAAGTACAATTACAACTTCTAAAATTATTTTAATACAGTAAATTCCTGAAAGACTCTGAATTAGCATCTTTGTACATTTCCTCCTCCTTGCCTTACCAGAGCTCAATACTTGGCCTTGACCAAATAAATCCACTCTCTCAAAGAACAAAAAAACCCAAAGATTTTAAAGTAGTAACTAAAAAAGAATAATTTCTTCAAAGTTAAAATTAAACTCAAAGTTGACTATTACTATCCATCCATGTAAATAAGGAAGAAAACTGATGTTTCATCCATTATATCACGGCATGTTAGAATGACAAAAGAGTTTGCTGAGGCCATTACTATTGGAAATATAACCTTTAGTGCCATAAGCCAGGGAAAAAATATTTTTTTGTTCCTACTAATAATAAAAATATAATAATAAATAATAAAGTCTGAAGTACACATTTTCAGAAGAGGACAGAAAAATTGAAGCATGCATTCAAATTATTTCTCTCCTTAAAGCCCAATACTTCAAACAACTGTTGCCCACGTTTTTTAAAAATTACAGTCCTGAGCAGTAGGAAGTAACTAAAGTCCTTGCATGTTCACTCTACTTTCATCAAACTGATGCTTGTTAGGCACCATGAGGTCTCAAACTACAAATTTACAGATGCTATTTTTATCAAAATCTTCTTTGTAAAGTCGACTATAACTGTGACACTTCTGCAGGGAAGCCGTCAGAGTACGCGCAGTAATGCTAGTGAGCATCAGAGTTACATTTTCTACATACGCCCTGTGGTTATACAAGAGTAACCCTGTGGATTCAAACACATCATCCTTTAACACAACCTCAAATTTTTAGCGTTCTGGAAATCTGAATTTTCACAAATCCAGGATGGACTTTTCCCCTTTGCTTTCTTACAAGAAACAACAACAAAAAAAAGATACAGAAGTAAGCTACTTTGTGTCTAATAACACCCAATACAGATGCAAGAACACACCTTTGTTTTTTTTTACCCAGACATTACCTTTCAGCTTTGATCTGCAACAGATGTTTAAAAATACAATGTAGCACAAACCCAAGCTTTGCCAAAAGCACCACACTTCAAATACTGAACTACAATAACTTTCTTCAATTACATCATACCTCATAAACTTTCTAAAATTAAGTAATTTTTCTTTTAAATGTAAAGAGCTACTATTTCTTCCTCCAAATCACCCAACAGGTTCCCTTTATTTATGCACAAAATTATTACCATAATGTCATTATTGAAATGAACTCCTAAGCAGTTCCATTAATGATACTAGAGATTTTATGCATTATGTTGAAGTCTAATACAATTAGACAAAAGTTTCATAAACAGATTTTCCACAACAGTATGTTTAACAAGTTAGAGGAATACCTCAATATTTTTACTGGCAACATTCTTCACAACAGCAGGAAACAGCTCAGAAGCATTTTTTCCCTTTGCAATCATCTGAAAAAAAAGAGACAAATCTGAGTAATGTAACAATATAAATTATTAGAATGTGGTTTGGGTTTTTTTGCTTTATTACAGATCTTTATTTCAAATCTCATTTCTATGAAATTGAGGGTAAAGATGTAGGTTTTTGTTAATTACTAGACCTGAAAGGATACAATCCATAAAATAAAAACTCTTGGGTGTTGTCTGGTTCTCAGTTTGCTGGAGTGGACTTGAACTGGACTTTAACATATAAGACAGCAAATAATTTTTAATGCTTTCAAAATCACTAAAACCAAAGACATTTCTAACCCAAAAAGCCCTGCAGAATGACCTTTTGGGTGGTGGAGGGGGATAAAAAAGGCCAACCCAACAAAATCCAAGAAGTTATACAAGCTTAAGTCCTGATCCTTTTGCCTGGAACATCTGTGGCTGGCAACAGAACCAAGGAGAAAAATAAAAATAAACATCACACTTTAAAAACAAAATAAAGTTATTGCCCAAAGCAAGCTAAACACAGAAGGCCATAAAGTGTTTATACAGAACAAAAAAAAAATACAAAAGCCACACAGTAAAAGCAAGATCAATCAACCCACCATTTTTTTTTTTAAACAAAGTTTTTCGTGTTTGATCATGAACAAGGCATGTCAAAAACAATAAAACTGTCACAATAAAGATCATAAACATCAAAACCCCGGCTTAGCTTCAGGTCTTGTTCAAACAGCTTAAGAAGGAAGTTATTTGTAGGAAACCGGGTACATAAGAAGGAATAAAATACTTTCATATACACTATAGCTGCACAATTTTCTGCTTAGATATAATTCCAGTAGGATGTCTGGCAGTGCTTTATGTCTAAACTGCTAATACTGGAATTTCAGCATGATGTTACATCAAGTTACATCAGGTTCAGTGCTGCTGATACAGACCCAGAGCACTCCCATCTCTAAGAATTTGTGCGCCTTGCTCAAGGTCAAGATTCAGCCAGCCAAACATCACATTAATCAAAACCCACAAAATCTCATTAAGAAATCATAGAATGGTCCTTTAAAAGTCATCTAGTCCTGCAGCAAGCAGAAACATCTTCAAGATATTCACAGATCAGGCTGCCCCTCACTGAATGTTTACAAGGATGGGATATTCACCATCTCTCTGGGCAACCTGTCCCCATGTTTCACCACCATCGTTGTAAAATCTTCTTCCTAATCTAATCTAAATCAACTGTCTATCAGTTTAAAACCATCCACCCTCATCCAGCCATCACAGGGCCTACCAGCAAGTCCCTCTCCAGCTTTCTCACAGACTCCTTTATGTACTGCAAGGTGCAGTAACATCCCCCCAGAGTCTTCTCTTCTCCAGGCTGAATAACCCTAACTGTCTCAGCTTGCCCACACAGGAGAGGTGCTCCAGCCCTCAGATTCTTTTTGTGGCCTGCTCTGGACCCACTCTAACATGTCTGTTTTTCCTGTCCTGAGGACTGCAGAACTGTATGCAGTTCTTCAGGTTGGGACTCTGTTACGAGAGTGGAGTAGAGCAGCATAATCATCTTCCTCAACCTGCTGGCAACACTTTCTGGGCTATCAGTGAACACTGTCAGCTCACAGCCACCATTTCGTCCACCACACGCCCAAGTCCTTCTTGTCAGAGCTGCTCTTGATCCCTTCATCCACCAAACTCTGCTGATACTGGGGGTTACCCTGACCCAAGGGCCAGACCTTGTACTTGGCCTTGTTGAACCCCATGAGACTGCCATGGGTCCACACTGCAAGTTTGTCCAGATGCCTCTGGATGGCATCCTGTCCCTCATGCATGTCAACTGCACCATTCAGTTTTGTGTGGCCTGCAGATTTGGTGAAAGTGCACTCAATCCCATCATCTATGTCATTAATGAGGATATCAAATAGTATAGGTTCCAGTACAGACCCCTGAGGAACACCTCTTATCACCAATGTCCACTGGGGTTCCAACATACATAAGCAACAAAAAATACCAGGGATCCAACAAAGAAACAGGAGTTCTGCAGCTGCAGTCACTCCTGTCCATGACCATTACATTCCAACCATTACACCACATTATACAGCTGATTAAACTTCATATTCTCAGCTCACAGATCTGTTTGTGTATTTCATTGATAAAACACATTAAAAGCATAAAGAGTTAGGATCTCATGCAACAAAAGCAAGAACAGACAAAGCCAGGAAATACCTAGTAAACTGCATATTCTGAGAAGCTTAGAAGGAGGATGCCAGAAAGAAGGCAGCTCTAGCTCAAGCTATTACTCAGTCTTTCCAAAAAGGAGTAAGAGCAGCTGTCCAGTATGACATTTTGATCTAACCCATTTAACATCTTAAACTGTTCATTGCACCTGTATTAAAACACAGGAAGTGACACAAGCACTGTGAAAAAGCAAGCACAATAAATGAGTTCCAAGGGGTTTTTAATTAAGAATCTAAAATAGATTTACTACTTTCAGGACTGGGGGGGGTCTCCACAATAAATGCCAAATTCAGAATGACAAGGTAGAATTTAACAACAAGATGCACTGCAGAGAAGTAAGAAAGAATGAAAAATTACCATCTTGGTGAAACAGAAGTTACAATACTCAAAAACAGGGATGATCCTCAGACCTCCCTGATACACTGTAATGGTATGACTCTATGCATTACTGGGATTATTTAATTGATCTACCATATAAATATGTATTTAGGGCCTTTTAAAAGAGCGTATTTTGATTCATTATTGCATAGCAACTCGTGTAGACCCTCCTTAGCTTATGGATCATTAACCTGAAAGAACATAAAGGTTCCTTCCAAGACTAATGTCTATCAAATCATTTTTGTGGCTGTGCCTAGACATTTGCCATTTGTGTTGTCTTATACACCTGGAGTTCTTGCATAAAAACATTCATTGTAGTGCAAGAACTGTGTAATGTCAAGATGTACTTTTTTTTTTCCACATGAGAGACACACAGACATGGGTGATACTCTGAGGGAACTCAGGCATGTGACAGTTTCCTAAACTTATGCTCTGAAATCTTCAGGAGTGAAATTTCACTGGTTTTTCCCCAGAAATTCAAACAGGTTTCAAGATCTAGCAATCGTTGTTTGAAGATCAGTGAATGTTTTAAAAGAAATATCAGCTTTATGTTTTCATGCATATAGTAGAATATGTACACACAAAAATTTCTTTCTAAACCAGCTGTGTTGCTTATATTCTTCCAAAGACTGCAATTATTTTATTGCATGCATATAAGAAGAAGAAACATACAAAATAACATACTGATTAAAAAAAAAGGTCATTGATCATGAAAGTCGTATTTTATCTCAAAGTATACTTAGGTACCTTCATGCATAAAGGGAGAAGTGAGAGGATCAAAACTGGACTACTCCTATGCTTGAAACAATGCTGTTTTAAGTCACTCTCTGGCAGACAGATTTTGTTCTATTTGTAATGAATCTCCATCTCCCTAGGAGAAAGTTCACAAACTATCTTAATGGAGGAAGCAACCAGAAAAAGTGCACCAGCATTCTCCTGCTACTTTGCTATCACACCTATATGAACAAATGAAGGTTAAGCCTCCTAAAGTTTACTAAAATACTAAGATAACTGCTGGTATCCTAGAATTAGAGTCATACGGAGCAGTTTAGTTTGGCAGGGACCTTAAAGACTAACCCACCTTCCATGGTTAGGGACACTTTACTAAGCATCTCCCCTGTGAGGACAGGCTTCAGCCTAGAGAAGAGAAGGCTCTGGAGAGACATTAGAGCACCTTCCAGTATGTAAAGGGGGCTAAAAGGGAGCTGGAGAGGGATTTCTATAAGGGCATGTAATGACTGGACAAGGGATAACAGCTTTAAGCTGACACAAGGTAGGTTTACACTGGATGTTAGGAAAAAGTCATTGTGAGGATGGTGAGGCAGTAGAACAGGTGGGCCAGAGAAGCTGTGGATTCTGTAAGTTTTTTTAACTATCTAACACTTAGAAAATAAGCATTCCAGTGATACTCAGACGACAGAGTTCCTTTTTCCTGTAATAGTAAGGCTAGAGGAAGCCTTTCATCTCTGAAAAACACATCTCATTCCTGAGAGATGTAAGGTCCCCTCTGTATGTAAGCACAAAAGCACCTTTGTGCTCCACAAGAACATTATCACAACTGCTACAAAGCCTCATGCTCATATTGTGAAATATCCCAGTCTTGACCTGTAAAGCTCATTGTTTGAGTTTGTTATGTCAGCCAGAGGTTAGTGCCAGGTATTTCGTGTGAAACACATTTTAAACATAGCACAGGAAACAGCAAATACCTTGAAGATATGAAAGAAACTGAAAACAGAGGATTCAGTAAATCAAACAACTCACTTGCGGTTAAGTAATGGTCAGCCTTATATGCTAGAAGGCTGTTTCTACTTCAAGCAGCAGCAGCTGAGCAAGGAAAAAATATCCAGAAATCAGAAGGTGCACACTGCCTTTTGGGGAAGTAGTGCTCTTCCTGCAGTGCAGAGTGCTTAGAACAGGAACAGAAAACAATAACCATGAACTTAAAAAAGGACAGAAATCTGCTATTGGAAACTGGAGAGAATTGTCGGAATTGGAAAATGGGAGAGCAGAAGGAAGAATGTGCCCAGTAAATTCTGCCTTCCCTCGCTGAAGACCTCTTGAGCCTGATCACTTCAACCCAAGTCCATCAAGGAACACAGCTATCACTGCTAACTACACATCTCCAACTTCATGGTATCACACACTTCCACAAAATTAAAGAAGCCGTTAAAACCTCTTTTGAATGTTCAGCAGGAGCAGGTATCTAAAATTAGAGAGTTTGCTCATTGCATACTCATTTGTAATGACAGCATTTTTTGTAGGAAAAAAGGAAAATAAAAAAACCAACCCAGTAAAGCCTTGGTTTAAAATTTAAAGCTGATTCAATTTAATGTTTAATTTCCCCCATATATATAAATATACAACGACATTCAGTTTCAACAGTTTCCAAATACAGAAAAAGATTTGGCCAGTTTTTCAAGGGAGCAAGAAGCAACTTGCCACAACTCTTCTGTCCACAGCAATAACCAGAAAAAAAATACTTTCTGAAGGAAGCAGAAGAATGTAAGTTTACCATGGCACTTATAAAGGTCATGTGTTTTTGCAACAGTACATGCGTATGCCAGACTGGTCAAACCCTTGAGCAATCCCACATCATGTTGGAGAAGATGAATCCAAAAACCTTTCCCAAACCCAAGAAAGACATTATGAAATAACAGCTGATAGGTTACCCGGACCTCACAGGTAAATGGCGTCTCTGGCAGGACTAAGGGATTACAAGCAAAAAGACAATGATCCTGATTAAAACTCCCATCACTGGACAATCATGAAGGGGGAAGCCAGCTCTGGAGTCAGAGGAAAGAACACGATCACACGACACCACCTGTACCTACTCGCTTTGGTACGTACTTGGACAGGATTAAATATGCAAAAACCAAGTAGAACAAAAAAGCACATCCGGAGTAGACTGAAAAAACAATGACAGAAAACAGATTCAAAACCCCTAAAACAAAAAAGCCAAGTGGACACTGAACAATCATCTGTAGCACGTTCTTCCCATACTTTTAAGAAGAAATAAAGCGATTGCATCCACTTCATGATGTTTTGTTTATAGGGTTTAAACATATAATAGCGTTAAACGTTATTCAATCACCTCTATGGGTACATTCACCTGAAATAAGTTATCAAATATTCAGGGATCATGCTCTATCAAAAAAGAAAAACCTCATACAATAATAAAATATAAATAGTAAATGCAACATGTCATTTTATTCCTGCATATTTCTGTTGTTTCCAGTCTGACAAATTTGAAGCATCTCTTGAGGAGCCATTTCCAATTCAAGGTCTCACTGAAAATAGTTGTTTACAGGCATATTGGCACTGTTACATAAATATTTTAAAAGCATGTGACTGCATATATCCAAATACACCAATTTCTACACAAAATTCCAAGTTAAGAATTTTACCATTTGTTCACCACAACTTTTAGAGATCGTTTAGAGACTTAAGTGCTAATCTGGTAAAGAATATGTAAAAGGAAAGCATTATTCCATCCAAGAAATAAAAAAAGATAATAAACTTCCATATCCCCTAACAAATAAAAACAGTAACAGAAAAAAAAAATCACATACCCCAACAATCCTTTTCATTGCATCCAGCTTTGCAGAATCTTTATTGCTTTCCAACATTTGTTTTAGGTCTTCATTCCTATGGTAGAAATATAGTAAAGCATCAATTAGAAAAACTAAAAAAATCAAAGCAGAATACCTTTTTATATTCTTGCATCAGCTCAGCAACTTATGGTGAAGCACTACTCCCTCTTACCCACTTTTAAATTTTTTTACACTGTATAATGAAGTGTTCAGCAAAAGAATGTAACAGATTCTAACAACAACGAAAGACCATGCAACTTTAATCTGCTTTTAAGTGAACCTGTCTCGAAGGCTGAAATCTTAAAGCACAAGAAGAGCTTAATTTAAACCAACAACACATTCACTTCTCCCTTGTCCTCCAGGGAGGGCCAGATGCAATAAATAGAAGCTGGCATGTTTGTGTTAAAATATAATATCAGCTGATGTAAGTCACTGGAAAGTCCAAACTTCAGTATGCTCTGAATTTCACTAAGAATCAGGGATATAACCTTGTGCTCCTACCTGCCTTTCTGGACTGCAAATTGCTATCCCCTATGCTCAGGATTAAAAGTCTCAGATCTGAAGTACATTCTACCAGCTGTAGGACTAAGACAGCCTGATGATTAGACACATACAGTGTCCAAGCACTTTTTAGAGCTGAAATAAAATTCTCCCACAAAAATATCAAGTTAATAAGAATGTTCTCTTGTAGATACAGCTTTTTATTAGCTGTCACTAATAAGAAACCTCATCCTGCTTGGCTTTTTAGAAGTAAATAGATCACAGTCTAACTGCACTTATAGAGTACAAAAGTTTACAAAAAAGATTCTTTGAAGAAACAGCTTTTTTGTAACATCTGGATTGCCTGATTTACTGAAAGATACAAGTAGATAGAAACTTGAGACACCTGAAATACTCTAAAGAACTCTGAAGACTTTCCAAGTTCAAACCCTGTGAACTTTCACACAAGTGAAAAGCAACACAGTGGGTAAACCATGGTGGGACACCAGATGCCCACAAAGCCATTCTTTCTCTCCCTTTCTGAAACAAGATGGGGGTGAGAGAATAGGATGTAAAAAACCTCATGTGTCAAGATAAAGACAGTTTAATAAAGCAAAAGCAAAGGCTGCATGCAGAGGCAAAGGAAAACAAAGTATTTATTCTCTACTTCACATCAGCAAGCAATGTCTAGCCACTTCGGCAGGAAGCAGGGTTTTAGTATACATAGCAGTTGCTCTGGAAGAACAATACGAAAGAATAAGAAAGAATGCCCACCCATTCTCCTTGTTCTTCACTATTATTGATGACCAGTCATCATATGGTATGGAATATCCCCTTGGTCTGCCTGGGCCATGAGTCCTGGCTACACATCCTTCAAGGTTTTGCCCAACCCCAGGCTGGTATGGAAGGGGGATATTGGAGAGGCAGTCTTGACTCCTATGTGAGCACTGCTCAGCAATAGCTACAACACTGGTGTGTTACAAACACCTCTCTCACTACCAATACAATTTAAGTCTAACTCCTTTTTCAAAACCAAGTGTTTCATGAAATAATTGGAGCAACCTATTACAGATTCCCTATACTGTCAATGTTTGCTTCACTTGACAGTTTAATATTTAATTATTCTCTTAAAAAAAAAAAAAAAGAAAAAAAAAAAAAAAAAGAAAAAAAAAAGGAAACATTCCATTTCCTTGCCTGCTTTAGTACCACTTCGCAAATATCACTGGTAACTCCCTATTTTGTCTGCATCACACTCAAAGGTTTTCAGTATCTTTAGCTACTCCTGGACATGTTCAAAGATTATAAGGTCAGTCTTCTATTGTTACATTTGTTTGATTGTGTATTTGGTCATTTAAAATGTATGTCCCATTCAATTTTGTCCTGAAGTTTTGCATACTGCTCCAATCAGCTTAGTAAGTCTATAGCTGGACACCTTCCTCACAGGCAAGTCGTAGCATACAAGGTACCTTCTTGTAACACCACTCAAGGTTGATAGGTCTGTTAAAAATAACTAATGCTGTGATGTCATACGTGTTTTCCTATTATCTGCATTCCCGTTCCAGGATAAAGTCACACCTTTCTCTACATTAAACTCTACATTTTTCTGATTTGACTCAAAGATGCTTGTATTCACCTCTACATCATCACACTTCTTTTAGTCACTCTATATTTTTCCCTCAGATCCATATCCTTATTTTTTATATCAGAAATAAAGTATTTGTTGGTTTGAGGCTGTACGTAAAATATCATTAATAATTTGGGCTTTTTACCTTTCAATCCATCTGTATAGTTCCATTTCCTATGTTTTAGGAAGAGTAGCTTTGATTTAATTTTTGGCAGCCCTCTTTATTCCTATCACACTTGGCCACAGGAACAGCTGATTTTGCTGACCATTCCTACTCAACTATTCCTCATAGGATAACAAGTAAGTCTCAGGTTTTTTTGATCAGCTTGTAGTACTTTGCCTGACACTTTGCTCTAGCTGGATACAGAAACTCAGAAACCTATAATTCCTTCTGCTTAAGTCATAATTCTTCCCTGTGCAGGAATCTGTACAACATGGTAAGAAAAGTTACACAGCAAAAGACAGGACTCGATTCAAAAAGTTGCTTTTAGTCCTATGCTCCTGGTTCCGGTTTCCTACTTTTGTTGCAAAATGTGACATTTGTAAAAATTTTCTAAAGAAAGGATGTTCTTTGATGTTTCATCTTTGTATACCTTCAAGCCTAATCAACAACAAATGAGATTCAATCTATGAAATGGATAGCGGCTAACAAGCAAGTTCGCAGTGAGGTCCTTGTGTTAGAAAGACTAACTGTAGAATTGCCTTGTTAACGTTCAGGGCTTGACATGTTTCAACGATCTCAGACCCCAGCTGAGGCTAGCAAAGCTTGGGAAGAAGGACACACCCCTGAGGGCAGACCAAGAATGCAAATTTGATGGGCCACAACAATATTCTGCAGGACCACCAAGACAAAGAGTAAACTAATAAAGACAACACAGCAATAGTGTGGAATCAGCTCCAACTGGGTAAAAGGCAATTCTGGCAGGGAGAGACTGTGACCACGGCCCACTGACTTAAAAAATCACTGACCCAGAATAAGAGAAAGGCTGAGCATGTGAACCAGTTATCATGAGAAGGGAGAAATTCATTAACCAATAGAAAGTAGAATACTAATCAACAAACAAACAACAAAGAAGAATATGTCAACGAAGCAGAAAATGTAGAAATAACAATTTGAGTTTGAGGATGAAGTAGCAAGAATGGAGGAAGTTACACAGAACAAGATCCAAGTACATGCTGAAGACTGTCTCCCAGAATGTAACAAACAACAAGAAAAATAAAAAGGCAAATTTAAGATGTGAAGACAGAAGAAATTCTTATTGATGAGTTCTACTTCTAAGTGCTTATAGAAAACATTCTATCATACACTTCAAATTAAAACATTTTAAACTGTTAGCTGGGAAGATATAAACCACAGAAATTTATATATGAAGACCTGTTTTCAACCAGCCTTGTTTCCATATGAGAAAAGCAGCAGGGGAAAATATAAAGAAAAAAAAAATAGGAATTAAACAACAAGTTCTTGATGAATCAATTTGGAAATCAATTGTTACTTGAGTAGATGGTTTGTTTGGGTTTTTAAATATCTTTTCTAACAAATAATAATCCAGGATTAGCAAATATTAGATACTTACAGAGTAAAATATTGCTCCATACATCCACCTTGATCACCAGCAGCAGCAAGCCTTTTTTCTTCTACAGTTAGATATGGTTTCAGTGTAACATCAAAGTTTTTCCCTTTAAGAGCAGACTTAATAGTGCAAGACACCTCAATTATTTTGCCCAGCATTGTGGAGTTTTGTTCCATTCTTTTAAGTGAAGTATATTAAAAAAACAATAAAAAAATCACTGAATTCAACCAAGGTTGCCTGCCAAGAGTGAGGTCTACTCTTAAAAAAAAAAAGAAAATCTTACAAAGTAACAGGATACGCACTCCCTTGCTGTTTTAACTTCCAGAAACAAATACCATATGCAAATTTCAAAGGTCATTTCCCTCCAAAAACAACCCTTATCAGAGCCTCAATGAACAATGGGAAAAGCAAATGCATTTCAGTACTTTGTAATGTAATTTACTGTACAGTACAAGTATTCTCATCTTTTGATCATTAAGAAGTTTTAAGGAAATTTCAATCTTTAAATAAAAATCCTCTAAATAGAAATAAATGTAAACATAAATGTATGCTTTGCAGTCACAGTAGGGTTCATGTTTCTATACCCATTAGTTATGCTGAGTGACAGTTCCTCAATACACAATCCTAGACAAATACTTTCTTTATCACTTACTTCCACTTGCCAGGGGCTCAGGAAAATGCAAGCAACCCTCAGCTGCATCAATACCTTTGCCTCTACCCGTTAAAACTTTGAGAGACTCTACCCTTACAGAGCTAGGTACACATTATAGATGATTGAAATATAAACTTTATTACTTCAGGAGCAACACCAGGTTTGAATAAGCCTAATCTGATAGTTGACAAATTATGTGGAACTATATGAAGCAGGAAAGTAATGGTCCCAACAACAGCAGATGAAAAAAGACCAAACTTTTGGCAGAGTATCAATATATAGTCTCAGCCATTTTCCCTAACAGTAAGAAGAGTAAAAATCACTCTCCAAGAGTGATTAAAAAAAAAACAAACCAGAAAAACAGGAAGATTCCCACCTGTCTGCCCAATGATGTATTCTAAGAACCCTATGAGACTTCCCTTGAGTTCCCAAGCTATAATCTAGTGTCTTAACATCTACTTCAATATAGGCCCACTGTTCTCAAAAGTTGCAAGCTGAAAGCACTGTTATAGACAACAATTAGAAATATTATACTCATATGAAATATTAAGTATGTGCTATGAAATATGATCTTTAGTACTTGTACATCTACCATAAAAGGCAACAAGTCAATTATTAATGTATTAAAAAATCAGTTTCCAGCTGCCTTTGTAATCTTTAGCACCACAGGCTTGTATTCCTAAGTATTACAATTTTTAAGCTAAAGTAGTATAAATTAGAAATGCAAACTCATCACCTAACTTTCACAGCAGGTATCATG
This sequence comes from Molothrus ater, assembly GCF_012460135.2. Lineage (NCBI taxonomy): Eukaryota > Metazoa > Chordata > Aves > Passeriformes > Icteridae > Molothrus > Molothrus ater. Next base: position 23,188,519 of record NC_050511.2, on the reverse strand, counting down.
CATGAAAGGTTTGCAATGACACAACATGACGGACATCACAAAACACATCCAAAATATGCTCTCCTTGAAACATTGGTTGAATGTTAAGCAGAGGTAGTTGGTTTCTAACTGTCTTCTATGTTTTTATATTTTATACTTGTAGCATTTAAAATATACACTATTTTTTCTTTCTACATGAAAACGCTGCTTTCCTCATATCTTTGTACCATTTATAGATACAATAAGGGTATGAGCATCATAGGACCAGCGACAGACCTACCAGTTTGGATTAATCTTACAGGTGTTTCTACCAGAAAGGAAAAAAAACACCAGTTAATCTTTTCTAGTTCTCATGCTCTTTCTTGTGGCCTCTATTCCTCTGCCATTAAAAAAGGAATAAGCCATGTCTTTACAACTGCCCCAAAATAAAAGAGGATGGTGGGTGTAGTGGTGTGGTAAGTATATGGAGTGTAAGGAACAAAAGAAAAGACAAAAAACAACCTTAGATCTTGACAGTCACAAGATTATACTTTAAAAGCCTGGGATCCTATACCAAAACCACTTTGATCACCTTACTCTGCATGTTGATTATGGCAAAGAGCATCCAAAAGAAAAATTCTGAATATGCCATACTACTGTCAGCAGACACTTGGTCACTAAAACTGGCATCTTGCTGAGATTAAGCCTAGGATTACAGATTCCAATGCACATTGTTACCCACTTCTACAGAAAAAGAAAAGTAGGCATAACTGTACATCACTGAGGTTTCAACAGCTATGTCAGCAATAAATCTGGGCCTCTGTCTCAGTTACTTTGCCTTCCCATAGGAACTATGACAAACTCTCAGTTATACTAAAATATGAATCCAGAATCTGTGGCATTTGCCACTGCATCACCATGTTCCTAAGAACTATTACTAAGAAAACTTGCTCCACTCTGGTAAAGTACACATTTATTTTCCATCAGTTTTCGCAACACCATAAGATTAAATCCACAGATTTTCAAGTTTTGCTACAGTTCTGACATGCCAGTTACTGAAAGAAGTCACCCACTAATCATGAGCCTTCAAAGTAATTAAGCAAAAGATTCATGAGTATCAAAACTGCAACTGAAGCCCAACTAGCAATGCAACAATAACCTTGGGAACAGATGTAATCCCCTCAAGGAAAGGAGAGTGAATTCTAAACAAACAAACCCTGGTGAGACAGAAGATCTTCACATCCAAGTATAGCACTATAGCATCGTAAGGTAAGATATAAGAAGTGGTAAACAAATCCACCACAGGGGAGGAAGCAAGCTTCACCAGATATTATGGAATAAAGCTCTTACAGAACAGAAGTTACAGAAGTCTCATTCCGTTTCAAGCATTTCTAGTTTCAAATTTTCCATCCACTGCATAATTTCAGTTACACAGTAACTGAAGTATCAATTGCACTGTTCTTGCATTCAAGAGACTTCAGTTGGCAGGACATACTTTTAGCCAGAGCATATTAATTTTTTTTTTTTGGCCTTCAGAATGAAATTCAAAATACTGCGGATGTTACCAAGTTTGAAGGAGAAAATACACATTTACAGAGCAGTGTAACCTTAACTCTTGGCACCTGAATAGCAATGAAGTCCTAGGGAACATCCCATGTTTCCTGAAAAATTTTTTTTTTCTTGACATTTTATCGGTACTGCAAATTGCTTAAAATAAATTGGTTTATTCTAGGTCATGCTATTGCATGAACTCTAAACAAGTTTGAATTTAACATTTAAAGAGGAACTGCAAATTTATTTCAGATGCATAAAAGACAGAAGCTTAACTGGCAGCAAATACATGCTGCAATTTGAGTTAATTTTGTTGATTTAGGGTTTTCTTCTAGTAGGAAAGTAAGAAATCAGAGTTTCACTGTGTTTTGGTCTATGCCATAAACTGTTTGAATGACATCTTGTGGTGCTGTTCAGTACTACCATTCTTTTCCATTATAGCATTATATTTACTTCTAATTCACAACACAGAATTCAACTACTACTTCAAGAAAGCCTTGAATCATATGGCTATGACTGTAGCTGTTCTATGGTTTAAAGAGAAATTGAGGTAAGAATTTACTTCTTTTTCAGCCCCCCTGATTTTTCAATCTGAAAAAGAAGCACATTATGCAAAAAGCAAACTAAATAGTTTTAAAGGATAGACTAGAGATGTGAGGGAAACCAGGATGATTGTAGTATCCTGTAAGGGTGAGAGTCACAGAGAACAAAACCAGTTACAGTCTGATCAGAAGCATAATTTAACTAATTTAATTGTTAACTTTGCCACTAATTTCTCAAAGCACTTGCAATCTGGATGTTTAGTTACACTCTTTCCCTCACATCGAGGAAACAGGAAAGTGTAAAATTAAAAATTAAATAAAGCATGTCCCAGTTCTCTGCTGTGAATAGATACAACCTGAGCAACACTTGAGCAACTCAGTGCATCAACACCTCTTAAGTTGCTGCTACCACCATCATCAATGCAGACATGTAAACTATCTATATTTCAAAAGCTCTAACCAGATTGCAGCTAGTGTAACAAAGCAGTTTGAAATCCCTTCTGGATTGGACTGTGATTTGAGCTAACATTATCTGTTGTCATAGAGTAGTTAAAGATACTTTCACCCAACAACAAGAAATGTTGTCTGAAAGGATGAAAAGATTCAGTCTTGCAATTCCACTGCACATAACCATTTCTGACAGTACTCACACCACAAATATGGCAGGAAAACTTCTCCCAGAGAGAAATCTTCCTCAGTGGAAGACAGTTTTCTGAAGGCTGAAAGAATGTCATCAGAAGTGGTGCTGCCACTTAAATGGCTGAATCAACTTAGAGCCTTTCTTGAGGCTAGCGCTCAGAATTTGCAGACATTTATAGATCACTTTGCAGCCTTTCATAATTGTGAAGGAATTATAAGTGAGAAATAGTATCACAGAATATTCTCAGCTGGAAGGGACCCATAAGGATCATTGAGTCCAACTCCTAGTGCTTCCAGTTTTCCCAAAAATATTGAGAAAAGGTTTCTTTGAAAGATACCACCACAGAGGTGGTGTTGCCAGAACCTACTCAATGCTAGTATATTTACATATATGTCCAGGTTTCAGAAACACTGTTTAACAGCATTACAAGGCTGCTCATCTTCTGGCAGAACGTGAAAACCATTCTGGTTTCCTCCAAGTACCAAAACTATCAAGGGGTGGCACAAAAAAGAACAGGTTTCAAAAAAAGCAGAACTAAAAACATGTGGAATTTCAGCCTTGTAACAGCTGTTGGTATGTCTATTTAATACCATTCAGGATGCAGATCAAAGCAAATGTCTAACGCAAATAAATGACAATGCAGTAAATAGGCAGAAACCACATTGAAGACCTTAAAACTGTAAAACTTGCCTTTTGGAGCAAATAAAAAAGCCACGAAAATATAGTGACTGGATTACAGAGAGCCACAGCAAATCAACAATTCATTGTTTGCATCCTCATACGTGCCAAGTGCATGGCAATAAGAACATTTTCACTGTGTGGCACTTCCCATCAGATCTGACAGATTTCAGCTGGAGATATGTTCTGCAATAGCAAGCCCACATTTGTACACTGCATTTAGTTCCTATCCTTGTACTGACTAGAGGGTTCAGATTTTATCTTGTAGACTTATCAGTTCATCCAAACCATTCATTTTTGCTGGGTTGTACATCCTACTGAAACTGGCATATAACCATATTGGTGGGCATAGGGCCATTTTAACAGATGGAGAAAGAAAGTATTTGTGCCAGTGAGCTAGTGGATGCATCAAGTTTGAATATTAGAGCTGGAGTCTCCTCCAAGAATTTCACAAACAGCAATCTATGTACAATCTCTCCATGACTGGTTGAACAGAATATGCCAAGACAAAACTAGATCAATTTAAGACTCCAAGAACACCACTGGCAGCTGTTGAAAGCAAGTTTTTAGCTCCAATGGGTTTGGAAAAGTCTTCTGCACAGAGAATTGGGGAATGAGTATCTTAATGAAATCACCACCTTCAGCTCTCTGCAAAACAGGCTTGCAAATCTCTGCAAAGAAAAATGAGTTTGCAGCACTGCTGAGTTTTGTGACGAATGGCTCAACAAAACCTGTAAGCCAGACCTGCAACAAAGGAATCTAATAAATTACAAACGTATTTTGCTTGGCAGAAATAGTTTAAAGATGCAAATCAGTAAAGTTGAAAATATGTGCTATAAATTTTGCCATCTGCTTCAATACTGCACTTAGCAATTGACATCTACTGATGTTACTCCTATGGTTCACCTCTTAAGTTGTTACATTTTATCAGCTAAAGCAATAACTAGTTTTATTGCTGAAATTATACCACTTCCAAGTACCAAACATTATTATATTCTAATTTTACATGTGGTAAGTTTTGTTTAAAATGCAATTAATATAGATGAAAATCCTCTGTCCACCTGCAATTAGACGTACGCAGTTATAGCTGTATCCAAATATATGCAATTAGCAGGGATTCTGTGTTTCTAAGTAGCTCTCCAGGTACTTTTACATGTTGGAAGGTGGTTAGAATTTTCATTCCTCCACTCAGAGCAATAATAATGTAATAGAGCATAATCTAACTATAAAAATATTCTATTAACTTAGGTGATGTGAATCACATAATATTTCTCTACACTAAACAGGAGATGTTGAGATTCCACCTAGGCAGTGTTTACTGCATGGAGTCCATCAATCTAGAACTAGGAGAAATAGCTTGAGGCCCATATGCTGGATTCAGATTGTACAAAGATTCACATAACCTATCAGCTCTTACAAATTTTCTGCTGAAAACTTCTGTTATGGACAGAGACTTCTCTGGAGACTGTTTCCATTACTCTGGGGACCAGAATCTGACCCTTTCCCTCCTTTTTGAAACATGTGGGACATGGGAATATCTAGAATATTTCAGTTCACAGACAAGTGTCAAACTGCCAACCTGGACACATGAATACATTCTTAAAACATAAATACACAAGTTTTATAAAGGAATACCATACATGCCAGTTCATGTGACAAGTGTGAAAGAGGAAGAGAGGAAGGAGAGCAAAAGGCATTTCCAGTCATGCAACAGGGCCCTTTCCACACAAGAAGGTTCAGACTGATTCATCTCAGGTATGTAAGATCTTTCAATTATTTAGTTATTGAGATGCTTAACAGAATGAACACAAAAAATTCCATTCTCCGAACACCAGATCTACTTCATTCATCTCACTAACCAATAGGCTTTAACAGCACTACATACCAAAACCACAAGTTCTATTTGCCTCTTTAGTCAGGATTAAATACACAAGAAAAAGTTAGCACCAGTATAATACATTTGTTATGAAATCTCTTATTCAAGAACAGTTTTAGTTTAGTAAACACCACTAAGAAATCAGTTTCTGATATACATGTTGTAATACTACAGAGAGATTAGAAAACCCTCCTCCTTACCGCCTCTCTTTTGTCCTGAACACGTAGTCATCTCACAGAAGCAGACCAAAATCTTATTTTTATGTTTTCTATTTTCTTTCACTGCAGTGGACACATACAGTGTATTATCTAACAGGAAACAATGCTTGCACATGGTGTGTGCAACATAATGCACCTTGCTTATATTAAGATAAAAGATCATTAAATAAATAGTTATTTTTAATAATCCTCTAAGAGTAAAATTTTGCACTTTGTCAGGATAAAGATGTCACCAGGAAAGAAATTTTGATCAACTAAGATATTTTCAATACCAATAGTACATGTTTGAACCAAGCTACAACACAAGCATGTACCAAAAATACTATGTTCAGCAATTGAATTGAAATTATATTTTTAATTGAAAGTTAGTGGACAGATTATTGAATGCTAAAGGTAAAAAACACAGCTTTAGCAGGAGAATGACACATAGGCTTTTACATCAAGGGATGTTCAGAGCTTTTAGATGATATGAACTTCAGCAGAGTAGTCCTACTGAAATGTGAGTAAAAAGCCAGGACAAATAATTTATATTAGACCAACTTTGGATTTCAGATTTAAGTGTACCAATACTGATTTGCGCCTCTGTGTGGGCTCATAAGGATCAGGATCAAAAACAACTTATCCTAACAACTTCATTATTTTCTTAACCATTTTGGCCTACTTCTTCATGACAAACAGGGGAAAACAAAGAAAAAAAGACTGGAACTTTTTCAATGAAGTGCTTACAATACTATCTTGATACTTATACATTAACTACATTATATTATTCTGATTGACTGGCAACAGGCAAACACAGGGCTCTGGTCTAACATTACTGCACTAATGTTCTGGGGCGTAAACTATATATGTATCCCTCTGCTGAGGAGTATTTCTTGTATCATCAGTAGACCCAAGGAAGAATTCCACTTCCTCAGCAACAAAAAAAGTTTGCCAAGCACTAAAAAAACACAATAATATCAGACATGAGTATATCAGCAATAATGAGAGACAATCTAGAGAGATCAGCAAACTACCTTTAAAAAACTCTAACAGTAATTTTCATTTAACCCTAAACCCACACCTTCATGCACAAGATGCAAGGACACATCTTGCACTTCCCTGTATTCTCTTATATCACCTTGTGATGAGCAGGTTTCGCACTATTACTAGAGTGAACTATTAGAAATACAATGTACATGCCTGATGAATGACTACTGCGTTTTCCAACTAGAGTGCCACACAGTCTTCTTTTCTAACTATAACTCTCACTTGCAGTCCAATGAGTTTTTCACACTACACAAATCACCCTCCCAGTACAGCATCTGCTCCTCAACTACCCAATCCATACTCAGAGCTTAACCACGCAAGTGTTAAGCTGAAGTGAACTGCGTTGAGTGAATTGTGGATAACACCCTATTTCAGCAAGAACTTGCTTGTCAGCTACAAAACACCACAGACAACGTCTGTTTTCCTCTCAAGTCATTCCTTTAGAGAATTACATTCCTGTAAGGGTAAGAGCAAGTCTAGAGGAGCGATTAATTAATGTGGCATGCTCACGTAGCACAAGCTGCTGGTTCTTCCATACTAAAAGACATCCATATACATACACATGTAGAAAACATCTCAGGACCACAGAGCTGTATTTCCCTATGATCACTGGGGAGCCTCGGGTAGAATCACTCACTTCAGCTTCTGCATTTAATAAAACAGAGAACTATACTCTATCTGCAAAACAGTCCGATGTTTATGAGTTATTTAGAAAATGATGGCCATGTTCAATGAACAGGATACCCTCCACCCCGTGATAAAAAGAAAGTAGCAAAATAATAGTTTGGAAATAAAGTGCTAAGTTGTTTCTGTGGAAGGGATAAGGAAGGGAGGGTGCAAACAACCTAAATCAGCTAAAACACACAGATCCGCAGAAGCACATTTATACTAGAGCAGAGAAAATTTGAACTGGAATCAAAAAGTGAAGTATTTAGCAAAATAGAAAGGGAAAAAGAAATGAGACTCATCTGGCAAACTGAGGAGGCCCATCAGCTAGTGTCTTACAGAGCTAAGCATTAAGAGTGTCTGCAGCTTCATGTTTTCGTGATTTACTCTGCTGTGGCTCACAAATAAACACATCAGTCGAGGTTTCCAGAGCATAGATGTTCTCTTTGTGCAGAACAATCAAACTGAAGACGCAGCAATTGATTTTCTAATGTACATGAGACCTTAAGTTTATGGTGCTTTTTATTGGTTGCTCTTGGAATAGATTTCCAATTTGTTGTAGAATACAATTCCAGCTTAGCAAACCTTTTGATCCTTTCATTTGGACATTCTTCCTCTCCAATCCACTTTTACTTTAAAGAGCTGAAAGCTTTCTGTACCAGTGCACTTGGCTGGGTTTTTTTTACCTTCTCCATTTCCTCATTTTGACTTCTGACCAAGACACTGTTAACACTGTTAACACCCACTTCGAGCTGGCCACCTCGCACTGATCCACTACATTTCCAGCCATAACTATCACAAACACTTCTTTTTACAAACTCTTTTTTCATATATACCCATTTGAAGGCAAAATTAGGACAATTCCACCGCTGTTAGCTGTCGAAACAGAGGAGACTCGATAAGCAGTTTTTCAAACAAACTAAAAGAAACACTTTACAGATAACCCACTATCAATGCACACTTTAAACGCAACCAAACGAACTTTTCCGCGGAGTCACGACGGGAGTCAAGCGGGAGGCGCGGCTTCCCGGCCAGGGCTCCTGGAACTGTCCCTGCCCGTGGGACGCCCCGCCAGCCCAGCCCCGCCCGCCCGCGAGCCCCCTTACTTCTTGGTGTCGCTGCTGAAGAGCCCGAAGGCCGCAGGAGCCGAGGGAGTCACGGTGGGAGCCGCCTCCTGCGCCAGCTCGGGCGCCGCCTCTCCGCCCTGCTCGCTGTAAGTGAGCCCGTTGCCGGACATGGTGGTGCCCCTGCTGAAGCCGCTGCTCGCCCGCCCCGCCAAAGTTGCCGTGGCGGCACCCGCGGCGCTGCCGGCCCGGCGCTCTCCCCGGAAGCCGCGCGGTCACGCGGCGGGGGGCGGGGCGGGGCGGCCCGGACGTGCGGCCGGAGCCGCGGCTCACGGGGCCGGGGGAAGGGCCGGGCGGCGCCGCGCCTCGACCTGCTCGGCCTCTGCCGCGCCCTTAACGTACAAAGCTTGGCCTAGAGCGTCGGCTCGTTTGCTGCTTCTAGGGACCGTGTTACGAATGCCAGTACTCCACGCTGGCGGTAGAAGCAAACTGTTTACATATGCGGCGCCAGAAATACAAAAGGATAGTTAGAGGTCTTCTGAGGGAAGTTTCTCCTAATTCCTTTTTACAATTCTGTTTTCGTACGTCCATCTTTTCTATCTTCCTTAGTCTTTCAGGAATAATCTGTGTTCATTAGAGCAGCCTTCAGTCCATATCCTGACATATGCTAGTGGAGTGCAACCTTTTCCTCCTTAAAACTGAACTAATTTCCAAAAGGTTACCTGTTCACAATCAATACTTTTTACCTTGCAGAGAAGAAAAAAAAAAAAGGCTGGGGTAGGGGAGTCTCATATTTCTCTGAAGTAGTTTTTTACTTGCTTTTCAGCAACTTGTACTTTTCTGATTGAGGCATTACCAAGCAAATTTTTTTAATTTATATTTTTATTTAATGTTTTTTATAAAAGGATTTACCAGTAAAGGATTTGTTAAGAGTGTGGAGCTGCTGTAAAGGTAGCTGTCCTCAATACCTGCCTTCTACAGGTTCCAGTGTTTTAATTTTTTTTATGATCTCCCACAGCTTTTTTTCCTGTGTAGCACTGTTTTTTGAAAGTCATGGTTTAGATTGGGAAAGTCCCAGTGTGAATATTCTTGACTATCTCCATTTTGCCTATTGGTTTTTCAGACTTCGATTATTGTTCTGCCTTTTGCATTGTTTACAGTAGCAGTCATCACAGTTTTCTTTCCCTGTAGAGAGAAATCCGTTATTATTACTACCATAAACTGTCACAGGAACTATTGGTACTCATCCTGTGATTTGATTTGAGGCAGACACATCTCAGTCATACAGAGCCAGAGAGGATTCTACCTTCTGATTTTTAAAGCATCAAAGACCAGAGTAGGCTTGTGGAGAATTGGATCTGAACCAGACAAAAATGGACACCCACTTCTCTCTACAGAAAGATCTGAGAATTCCTGTCAGCAGTCCTTAGAAATTGCCTCTGTTTTTCAGACTGTGCCTATTTATTTCAAATTGTAACAGAGACAGCACTTGAACTTTGACTCCAAACATGGTTTTGTTTACATGAAGATGTTGCTAGCTATGTCTTATATTTGTGTGCCAGGCACGTAGAGTGTAGGAAGGGGTAATCTATAGGAGGCCAAGTCAACAGTTTGTAAGGTAGATCTATTCTAGTTTCATTTAAGACTGTCTACTTGTTCTCTCAGGAAAGAGGTTACTTCTTTGTATAAATTCATAAAATAAGGCTTTATAAGCACTAAAAGCTCCTTAAGTACAGTAAACTAGGTTTTTTTACCATGTATATCTACTATGTAGTATTTACTATGTGTACTACTTAAGTATTCTTAGAGTGAATGGAAAAATAAAACAATAGAGTTGTAGAATTTGTCAGAATGATTAGTGGGCGTACAAATGGCAAAAGTAAGACAAATGGCTATTGAAGTGGAAGAACGTGGGACTGTGATATGAAAAGAGAAGGAAATAGTAACAGTAATGCAGAGCTTCACTTAAATATTACCTGAAGATTTACTAAGTGTAATTGAAAATTCCTATAAGGAATGTTAGCTGTGAGCTTTTGCTATCAGTTCTTGATCTAGTTTTAGTTTGAAGTATGCCACAACTGTTCAATGAATTGTCTTTTCCTGTCTAAATTATGTCTTCAAAATCACCCTGCAGTGATAAGGTACTTGCACATTGAGTTCATACCTGTATGCAATTATGTCAAAATTACAGAATCATGGAACACAAATGACTCCAGATCTAAATTCTCCACTTACATTCATTGGTTACAGCATTATATATTTCAAAGTTTTGTACAGCATAAGAAAATTAACAGACAGGGCTTGAAAGAGAGAACATAGAAGGCTTTTGCTTCTGTTTTGCACTTAGCTTTTTTTCTGAAACTATTTCACCTCCTTTATTCATACCATCTTTACAAATCTACTTATCTAGTTTCTGGTACTAACATGGTCTCTTACTTTTCACTCACACAGAAGATAACAACTATACAATATGTGGAGACATGCAAGCATATACACATATAAGCAAGGACACAGCTTTTAGAAGTTAATTGTGCTGAGAAATAATTTCTAATGCTCAGTGGAAAAGAAGATGTATTTTTATGGATAAATGCATAAGCATTTTCATCAAAAGTCATGCATACATATGCTTTTGAGGGGAAAAAGATTTACATTGCTCAACAAGCTGTAATTTTGTAGTTCCAACAAACATAAATTTTCTAGGCTTCCTGAAACATTTACACAAGATACTTTGCAGTGTTTTTTACAAAGTTATATATATTTGTGGCCACTGGATTGCCAAATGCTTATTGTGTGCCCTCTTGTGGCTCAGATTACTAGTATGTTATTTGTCATGAAAAGGACATGAGATGTATTGAAAATTGTTTTTTAATGGAATTCAAGTTCTGTATAAGAGAAATATCAAGCTACTAAAAGCTTTGCTCATATTCTGTATGTTGCTAATAGACTGTCATGTATGCAAAATATACTGATATTGCAGATTCTACACAAATGTCTAAGAGTATTGTCTTGTAAGTGTAATTGATAAAGGGTAAGTAATGATACAATCCAAACTTCTTGTAATACGATTTTTCTTTCAGTAGTGATCTAGAAACCTGATGCATAATAAGTTACTTTAAAATTAAGCACCAAGAACTCTTTCTCCAACTTGACATAATGGGTTTTCAATCTGAGGTGTGAACTCAGTTTCCAGTAGTCCTGAGCCTGAAAAACACTTTAATCTGCCTCCCTCCAAGTGAATCAAGATTTGTGACTGTAATGAAAGCAAATGAGGTTTTTCCAAAAGTACCAGTTCTCTATTCCTTCTTAGCAGGACTGGCTACCATGTTATCCACAGAAGCTGAGTTCACCTATCAACTCTTGAAATCGGGATACTTCAAATTATCTTTTATTCTTTTTATTATACAGCTCTTCTGTAAACTCTAAAATTATACAATATATATCTTATCTTCATCAGTTAATGTTCCTTCAAATGGTTATGATGATTTTAGCTAAATGATGAATAGGATAGTAAAAGGCAAAAAGCAAAAACATAGAACGCAAAACAGAAACATTTGAAAAATAAAACAGTTCTTCAGTTGTAGAGTTCTTTTTAATTTCTTGAAGCATAAACATGCAAAATAGGTACTAGTAGAACTGGAAACAATATTAAGTACTACTTTTGGATAGAGAACATCTTGGAATTAAAAAGATTGGGATTGTATTAAAAAGTATTGCAGAAATACAAATGTCTCCAATGGAACAAGTGCTGTGATACTCTCATACTGATATCAGACCTTTGGTGTGTTTGATGGTGATTAAAATCCATGTAAAATGGAAGGTGAACCAGTTTTCAAAACTTCCACTGTAATTAAAAATATTATTTATTTTTCCATTGTTTAATCTTCCCAGATATTTAAATATCATACCATCAAATATGATATCAAAGCCGGAAACCTAAATCAACTGCCAACAATTTCCCATTAGTCCTGTGACAGGAATGTTCACAGACCTCAAATAATAGGATTAAAATGTTAAAAACTGTGTTCAGATGTTTATTGCATAATATCCTATATTTTAAAAACCCTACTCCTGAAGAATGAAAACATTTGGCCTTTTCTCAGATTTGTTTTAAGTAGGAGAAGAAATTCAGGGTGTGGTGGATTCTCTCAAGTAACCCAGCAAGTCATAACTATCATTCTGAAGAAATCACCAGTTACAGATTCAGTCTTGATTGGCCTTTTCTATATAAATTCTAGGTTTCCGCCTAGATCTATTAGTGAAACAACGATAGGCTTGGGTTTGCCAATTTATCTTCACCTTTTCTTAATCTAGAGAAGCATGGAGTCTGCAGTTACAACAAAATATTTAACCGGTTTAAGTAATGAAGCTGAAATAACTTTTTAAAACCTTATGCCCAGATAAACAATTTATACTGTAACATAACTGCCTTAATTAGTATTTTAGTTTCATAGTTACAGTTTGTAATGTACATTTATTTAAAGATCTCTTTAATCTAGTTTAGATTAAAGACTTTAAGAAGAGGGCATATGGACGTGGTTTATGTGCTTATTATAACATTTCTTTATTGTGCTGCCATTATCTAGATTCTCCACTGAGTTAGGCTGCTCTTGAAATACATGCCTGGACAGTTGGAATTATTCAAGTGTCTTACTGGATCCTGAGATTTTAAAGCAAGTCAAGACACACTTACTAAGGACTTCGACCCTGGTGTTGCTTGTGTACCTGCACATCTTCCATGTTCTACCTTTAAGCTACACTAGTACGGGTAATATATATTTGTGTTCATGTTTGGTTTCTAAAGGCAAGTGAGTTGTTTGGCAGAAATAAAGAGATAAATATTAATAAAAGGAACAACAGGTTTATAAGATCTTCTCAGAGTGTTTCTGTATCTTCTAGTCATCTTAGATCTCTCCTAAAGAACCTCTATTCAGTTCTTGAGATTGAGATTGTAATTCAATTTACTGCTGGAAAAGCAGCAATTACAGTATGTGGAATAATAAAAAGAGAAAGGAGGCAATTTTGAGCAACTGGTCATAGGCAGAGAGGAGGCTAGTGTATTACAAACACACTGTAAGCACATTGTGATTTTCTTGGCATGGAGTCAACTATGCATTAGTCCTGGTATAGATTACAGTGGTACCAGAATAGGTTTTACTGATGTTGAATTAATATATAATATAGCATGCTCCTTTCCTCCGTAGCTGGAGCACAATACCCTTCAAAAGCAACACCTTATTTCTACAGCATGCACCATGTGTCATGTCAAATGGAGGGGAAAAAAAGCCAGAAAAGCACCTGTTTAAGGAGATCACAGAATCAGAAAGAATCATCAAATGGATACGGTTGGCAAGGGCCAATGTCATCTTGTCCAACTTCCGTACACAATCAGGTTTCCCTAGACCAACGGTACTTAGGAGTGTGTGCAGACAGCTTTTGAATAATCTCTTTTCTGGAGAAATAGACTCCATACCCTCTCTGGGAAATCTATTCCAGTCCTCAGGCACCCTCACAGTAAAGAAGTTCTTCCTCATGTTCAAGTAGAATTTCTATGTTCCAGTTTCTGCCCATTGCTTCTCATTTTATTGTTTGGCGCCTCTGAAAAGAGCCTGGTCCACCCTCCTTACATCCTCCCTTCAGATACTTATGCATCAATAGATCCCCTCTCAGGCTTCTTCAGGCTAACCAAAACCATCTCCCTCTGCCTTTCCTAAAAAGTGACGTGCTCCAGTCCCCCCATCTTTATAGCCTCTGCTGGACCAGCTCCAGGAGCTCCATGTCTCTGTTGTCCTGAGGAGCCCAGAACATCTGGAGTGCTGTATCCTCACCAGGGCTGAGTAGAGGGGCCAAATCACCATCCATGACCTGCTGGTAATGCTCTTCCTAATGCCCCAAGAATACCATTGGCCTTCTTGGCCACCAGGACACGCTGCTGGCTCATGGAAGCTTCTTGTCCACCAGGACCTGCAGGTCCTTCCCCACAGAGCTGCTCTCCAGCAGGTCAGGCCCAGCCTGTGCTGGTGCCTGGGGTTGTTTCTCCCCAGATGCAGGACCTTGTGTTTGCCTGTCATTAGAGATAGTGTCAAAAGACTTGCTGAAGTTGAGGTAGACTATATTCACTACTTTCCCCTCATCTATTGAGGTACTTGCCTCATTGTAGAAAGTAATCAGGCTGAGCAAATGTGATTTCTCCTCGTTGATGACTCTTGATCACCTTTTTATCATCCATGTGGATAATGATGGTCTCCAGAATGAAGTGCTCCATTACTTTCCCAGGGATTGAGGTGAGACTGACTGGCCGGTAGTTTCTTAGGTCCTCCTTCTTGGCCCTTTTGAGGACCAGGGTGACATTTGCTTTCTTCCCGTCCTCAGCACCTCTCCTGATCTCCATGACCTTTCAAAGATGGTCTCACAATGCTGTCCACCAGGTCTTTCAGCATTCATGGATATGTCCTGTCAGGGTCTATGGACTTGTGGATGTTAAGTTTGACTAAATGGTCTCACCTAATCCTTCTCAACCAAAGGAAAGTCCATCTTTTTCCAAACCTTCTCCCTGATCTTCTGGGTTAGAGTTTCTAAGGGATGGCCTTGGCAGTGAAGACTGAAGCATAGAAGTTCAGTAATTCTACTTTTTATGGAACCTCTGTCACTGGGGTCCCTGTTCTATTCAGTAGCAGGCTCACATTATGCCTAATATTCCTTTTGTTACTGATTAATTGAGGTATTGATGTTTTTTAAAACAAAATATAAAGTGGAACATGGAATTAAATAAGAGAAAGCAGAAATTGGTTTTAGAAACTGGAAGGAGCAAAAAAGAAGAATGAAGTCTCAGAAAACTCTGGTGACTCTTTCAGATGCTGATCACAGAAGATAAAATTCTTAACAAGATTGTAATAGAATTTGTGTGAGAAACATAGGATAGTCTCTTAATGCAGGAGAATCAAAGGGAGAAATTAAAGGTGTAATGCTAAAAAATGGTTAGTCTTCACATTTTCCTAAGGGTGAAACACTTGCATTACTTATCCTAACAGATTTTTTAAATGTATGGTAATTTATAAATAGTTTCAAGAACGAACATAATGACCTGGCTGAGAATAAGGTCTTTAAGCAATTGCTACACTCAAGTACACTTGTATATTAAAGGGGTGAAAAGGTCAATAAATTATTTTCCTGGCACACACCAGGCATGAGAAAGTTGAAATAACATCTTGGAAATAACAGTAGATACAAAGAAGATAATTTCAGACAAGGGGGGAAAAGAACCAGACAAACCAGCAATTTTTTTTGCCAGACACTTCCCCTTTCAGTCACATCTGAATAGCAGCCATTCCTAACCTGGATTCTCAAGGCCATGGAATTGTGTGTTCTGTTGAAAAATACCTCTAGGTTGTTCTAGAATGAGGTAGGGGCTTCTCAGGACCCTACAACTGAGATTCAAAAGCTAACTCATGTATCTAGTTAACTAAGTGTTAAGTTTTTTTTCCTATGATTAAGAGTTATTGCTCAGACAACATGTCCTGTTTCTCAAAAAAAATGTAGGAAATGCAAATTATAGAGAATTTGTAGTCACTTGTATGAAAAATTTCCTTTTAAAATATATTATTTTAATAAACTTTATGATCATTATTATTAAGTTGATAATTATCTTTCTTTTAATTGCATTTACTAGTAAAATGGAATGGTATATATAAAAATGTTTAAATAATATATAAATTAAGACAAATAATTTAAATGAAATTTTTAATAACAATATCTGACTACGTCTCTGATACTTATTCTTTTTACTCTCATTGAATCATGTAAATACATATTTTTCTGTACTTTTAAAAAGGAATGTAGAAATAGATGAGAAAAGTAGATTTCTTTCATTTACTATTTCAAAGACTAAAATAAAGGAAGTGTAATGCAAATTTATAAGCTCTTACTGTTGAAACTATTTTCAATGTGTATTCCAAAGCCTTTTTTAGATCATAGGCTTCATTTAAATAAATTCGTAGTTAGTCCTGTTCATTGTATCAGAGGATGTATTTAACAAAACTTGAAATGATACAGGAAGATCAAGATAAAGAATGACCTATATATGAGAGGAAAAACCCTGAATAGACTAGAAGTCTGTGGCCTAGAAAACAGACATTTGATAGAAATCATTCTGGTTTATGATCTATATCTATAAAGTCATGAATTGCACAGAGAATGTGACTCATTATCCCATCTGCTTGGAGTTATCATATAAAACCAGTAGATTGTAGGTCCAAAATAAAGAGATACTTGTTCTACAGCACAACTGAATATGTACTTTGATAGTTGCCAGAAGTACTGTTGATGCAGAAGTTTCCATGAGTTCAAAGAAAAAGACAAAATCATGAAAGAAAAGGTTATTGAACCTAAAGGTTATTGAAACATTGCTGGCTTGGGAAGTTCCTGAACCACAAGTTTATTACAGAGAAATCTTATTATATAGTCTTCTCATTCTGATATTCTTCCATAAGAATTTGATTCTGGTAATACTTAGAAGTCTTTGAGGCTAGATAGACCTTTGGTGGTGCATCTGTTCTTATGTATTTCAGTTCACTATTCCTATTGCAGCTAGATAAATGTGTAGCTATTCCTTCTATAACACAGTTCAGCAGCTGAAAAATGAGAATTGTGTAAAGCACAAAAGAAATTAGCACATATATTATCTAAGGGACTGGTTAAACTTCTACCAAAGACTGCTTCCATAACCTTTGATGTCTGCATTTCTTCTTTCTTTTTATCATTAGTGACTGAGTCATGAAATGCTAGTGAAAGAAGACAGCTTATTTCCATTACCCTTTTCTACTGGGTAGAGAAAAATGGTTTTTACAGAGAATAATGTTAAAATGAAAAGTGTTTTACAGAGAAAAAACATTGCTTGTTAGTGGTCTGAGTTGCTTCACAACAAGCAAGGCTTGTAATAATTATTCTATTAGAAAAATAAAAGGATGGAATAAGCAAAGCCAAAGTAATGGTCAGTGTTGTACAAAGGAGTATGTCTACCAGGACATTTAAAAGGAGTCTAGGAAAAGGAACTACTTTGAAACTGCAAAATTGAGCATGTAGCATAGACAAATCTGGCACACTAGTCCAAATAGTGAGGGTATAGGAGTGGGGTGAGGAATCCATTTGGGACAGCAGGGAATACACCTACACAATGACCAGGGTGGTCTGCATCTGGTTCTCCTCAGCAGAGCTTTGTGTATTAGGCTTTGCTTTTAGGGCAGAAATAATGCTGAGCATTAAAGAACACAACCTTACCCATGCATATGTCCAGTTAGATTTGGGAATGGGGGAACTGAAGAAAGTTAAAGCATTGAGACTTCACCCTGGATGCCAAACACCTTCCTTCTGCTTTGACAAAGGCATTTCTTTAATACAGCTTAGTATATAGTGTCCAATTCCTTGAAAAGAGGGAGACAAAGACCAAACTGCAGTTTCCTTTTGCAGTTTCCAAGCAGTTTTTTTAGCATTCTGAGGCCAAGTCACACCAAGACTTCCCCTCTGCTGAGAGCATCATCTGAACGCTTCTTAAATTCTGGCAGTTTTGGGTCATATGAGCAGGTGGCCTGCTGAATAGATGAGGGAAAAACTGTGGATGTATTCTACCTGGACTTCAGTAAAGCTTTTATACTCTCTCCCACAGCATTCTCCTGCAGAAGCTGACAGTCAATAGCTTGGATGGGTGTTCTTTTACTCTTTTTTTCCTCTTTCCTGAGTAAAAAAGTAGCTGGATGAGTAGATGGCTAGAGAGTGGTGGTGAATGGAGTTACATCCAGCTGATGGCCAGCCACCAGTACTGGTGCCAGTCCTGTTTAATGCCCTCATTGATGACCTGGACAAGGGGTCTCTCAATCAGTTTGCAGGTGACACCAAGCTGGGTGGGAGTGCTGATCTGCTGGAGGGCAGGAAGGCTCTGCAGAGGGATCTGGACAGGCTGGATCATGGCTGAGGCCAATGGTGTGAGGTTCAACAAGGCCCAGTGCTGGGTCCTGCCCTTGGGTCACAGCAAGCCCAGGCAGCTGCACAGGCTGGGGCAGAGTGGCTGGAAAGGACCTGGGGGTGCTGGTGACAGCAGCTGAACATGAGCCAGGCTGTGCCCAGGTGGCCAAGAAGGCCAATGGCATCCTGGCCTGGATCAGCAATGCTGTGGCCAGCAGGGCCAGGGCAGGGATTGGCCCCCTGTGCTGGGCACTAGTGAGGCCACACCTTGAATCCTGTGTCCAGCTCTGGGCCCCTCATGATAGAAAAGACATTGAAGTCCTGGAATGAGTCCAGGGAAGGGCAATAGAGCTGGTGAAGAGTCTGGAGGACAAGTCCTGTGAGGTGAGCTAAGGGAGTTCATATTGTTTATGCTGGAGAAAAGAAGATCAGAGGAGACCTTGTTTCTCTCTCCAATTGACTGAAAGGAGGATTTAGCCAGGTGGAGGTTGGTATCTTCTCCCAGGCAACAAGAGACAGAATGAGAGGACATTGCCTCAAGTTGCACCAGGAGAGTTCAGGCTGGACCACAGGAGAAATTTCTTTGCTGGAACAGTAGCTAAACATTGGAATGGACTGCCCAGGGAAGTGGGAATTCACTATCCCTGGAGACATTCAAGAAATGGCACTTAGTAATATGGTTATTTTGCATGGTGGTGGTTGGTCAAAGGTTGGATTTTATGATCTTGGAGGTCTTTTCCAACCTTAATGATTCTATGATACTTATATACTTGCTTTTTGAATGAATTGAGGACTTCAATATTTTCAGCAAAAATTAATTGAAGCAGAGTTGGTAATTAGAGGAACAGGATACTTTTACCCAAGTCCTTGCAAATGCATTGAAGTGTGTCTGAATTCAGGCAATATATCAGACGAGAGTATACCAGCAAAACTCTTCTAAGTGGAGATGAACTTTCAGGCTTCCTGAAACAACAATATGTATAATTTTAAAGCTATATAGGTACTCAATAGTTTGGCTATCTAAGTGCATCCCTTCTCCACTGCTTTGGACTTACATCAATACTGTTCTTCCTTTTTTTCTGTATGTTGTTTCCCCTTTTTATTTTCTCTGAGTGGCAATCAACTTCCCATAAGTTAGAAATTTGATACCAAAAATAAAGGAAGGCTGGGGGAAATCTCAAATCTCTCATTTTTGAAGGCAGGAGACTAAGAGATGAACTCTTCTTCTGGCCCACTCTGGCCTTTCTGATGCTCTTTTAATTGAGACTTTGACATAGAAGCAGTACAGAAAATCTTTTCTAAAGTAATAAGGGAAAAAAAGTATGAAAACTTTATGGAACAGAAAAAAAAGTCAGAAATAAATTGCCTATAAATGAAGTTTTAGAAAAAGGGTTGGGGGAATACAGAATACAAAACCTTGCCAACATCTCCAAACACCAGGTTAAAGACACCAAATCTGGTTCTCTAAAGATTTTGATTCCATTTACTGATTTTTACCCACATTGAATAAAATCAGAATTCTAAGCCTCCTAGCAGCAAAATAGAAATTCATATTCATCAGGTACTTCTTTGTCTTGAAGTTACTCTAAGATTTTTGAAATGAACTTAGCTTTGGCATCTAATTTAACTTAATTATATTAGAAATCTGTGCTTTTGATACTTTTTTTTACGTGGTGATTTCCTGGTGTGGCCTTCTTCCATAGGAGACCCTGTCCCTCTATGAGCCCTGATTTTTAAGTCCATAGAGAGAAAAGGAACTGTGCAAAGATCCACACTATCCTTACACTATGAAGAGCTGTATTATTAGTATGAATCAGCATTGAAGTGAAACAATAACAATAACAATAACAATAACAATAACGATAACAACAACAACAACAGTAACAATAATAATAACAACAACAACAATAATAATAGCTTTATTCTGGGTTGGTTAATAAAAATTGTCTGTGGCAGTTCCAACTTTGGGCACAAGAGGTGGATGTTTTCACATGGAACAGTTGATTCCATCAAATACTTAACATAACTAGTCAGCTTTTATACTTCAGGATAAGGGGTAGTCAGCTGTTGCTAATTTCCTCTTGTATGTTTTATGTAGTAATACATTTACAGAAATGAGATTAATTGTAAAGATGTAATGTGGAGAGTGGGAGTAGCTCAGCATTTATTTACAATGGGTTATTTATTTTGCCCAGGGGATGCTGGGGCTTCACAGGGAATGCAGTGTCTTGTCAATATTTTGTTCTCGTGACAAAATATTTTTATATGCACTTACATGCAATTTTGAGATCAGAGTAAGCACAGTGAAACAGTCTTTGTGTAGGATTGAGTATATGTTGCTGGCATTCACCTGACCTGAGCTGAATCTAGTGACATTCTGTGTGGGCTGGGACTTTTTCTTAGTTATTTCTTCCTTTCTCCAGCCTAAACAGATTAAAAAGACAAGATTGAAAAGCCAACCTGATTAAAAGCCACGCATATCTGTGGCTTTAAACACTATTATATTTTTTGCATATTAGTTTACATTATATGGTTTGGAGGTTTTTTAATCAGAAGTCATAGGGAAGAATTACTTGAGTCCACTTATATATTTGAATTTTTGACATTGTGAAAGCTTTTCCATTCCTTAATATCATGAAGAAAAAGCAACATGCTACTTTTACTTAATTTCCATAGGGACAACAAGCACATTCCCTGGTTAACAGCTGCATAGAAGAAGGATTATTAGTGATGTGATTATGGAAGATTTTTGTATTAATGCAAATATGAGCATTGCTTTGCATATCGACCTAAATTAACCATTATGTTCAAAATATTATCTGTATTTTAATCTTCTTACAGCTACCTAAAGATGATACTGCTTTTTAAAAAAGGCATCAGTGTAGGCTTTAAACATACTTTTCCACAGACCTGTGTGTTACACAGACTCACAGACTCCAATGTAAAAATGAATCTTTTTCATTCTAGGTCTCTTTTTGATGTGGGATGACCAGAATAGTGGGGTCTGGTTTGTGTATATGTTCATTAGAAGACACACTAACTTTTTTGTAGTTACTTATATGAGCAAGGATTGCTTACATGAATGAGAGTTTCAGAATGGGAACTTACTTTATCATATGTTGTGGCCTGTAATGCCTTTTCAGGAATGCAGTCAATGGCAGATATCTTGTTTCCGCAAATCACTATTTCTACTTAGTATCTGAAGATTTTATTTGTATTGTCAGTGAGAAAATTGTTGTATGGAGAATTATAGGAGTCTGAAATTCAAAGGAGTCAAATTTTATGTCATTACTTGCCATTAATTTTCTGAAATCCTATGGATAAATTGCTCTCATTTATGTCACAATTCAAATTTTTCTGTAATGGCGCTTTCCAATGGATCATCAATGTATGCTGTTCTTTTGTGATAATCCATTTTCATTGTGAACACTGTCCTATGCAGATTCCTGTATCCAATGCATCCACTTTCTTCAGATGTCATTGTGCTGAATTTTATCAGGTAAATTTTCCTCAGAGGTTTGATGCTGTGAGTACATAATCCCTGCTATATAATCCCTGATGCTGTGAGTACATAATCCTTGCTATGGTAGATGATTTATAATTGCTGTCTCACACACTGCAAAATACCAATCATACCAAAAAGTTAGCCTTCTGTTGTTCCTTATAACATTCATTGCCTGTCAGCCATTCACTGTATTCCAACAGGCTGTTGAAGTTGAAAGTGAAGAAAATTTGATTTCAAGTAGTATGTTTTTGGTAATACCCAGAGAAATCTCTGCAATACTATTCCATATCAGTGAGAACATGAACATTATAACACTAGCTTATGTTAATTCAATAACTTTCTTCATATACATGCAGCATTTTCCACATAAAAGAAAACCCATTTTGGAACAATAACTGAAGAAAAACTCCAGCTCATGCAGTTTCATATTTCCAAATTAAGAAACCCTCAAGATGAAGAATCCAAATATGTTTTGTTAATGCAGTATTAATACTTCAGGAATTTAAGCAGCAAAAGCCAGAATGAGACAGACTTTCACAGTAAAATGCTATCCTTTTACCTTGGGGTGTTTGCAGAAACCTCCTTCAGCACAAACTGGTAACAGATTTGGTAGGAAAAGTGTCCATTCTAAGGAAAACCAGTCCTGCCTACAGGAGCTGGGTGTGACTTTAAGTGAACCACTTTTCTTATCAGCCAGACTGTGACAGGCTGTTTCATGTAGAGAGACCACAGACACTCTATCCTGTCCCCCAAGCAGTGAGAAGCCAAAAGGAGCAAATCTGTAGTGCTACAACAATGTGTGTTTCAGGTGGCAGACTGCTTCTGTGAGCACAGATCTGACACCACAGAACAGTTTCTCAGTGGTTCTTTTTTCTTAGCTTCACATCCTGACTGACCCACTTGACACATTTTTAGTAACAAGGTTTGGAGTTCAGCTGGCATCCTGGTTCTCTACTACATAAAGCAAGAGCACCCTAATAGAAGGGTCATATGCTATAATAGAGTACCATGTAGAACAATACCTAAACTGCAGCTACCTAAATTAGCTTTTGAATACCTTAGTGTGCCTAGGATATGTGATTATTGTTCGTGAAGCAAGTAGTCTTATAGTTATGTGATAGATATCAGATATAATAAATTGCACCAGGAAACTGAAGCACAATGGAATTACAAAACCAGGTTAGTTTTTATTTTGAGCTGAATTGGATTTCTTTTTCAGTACCAAAAATGCACCAGACAAAAAGGTACATGGATGAAGAATGGATGGAAGGAAGAATGTAGAACCAGTGGAAAATAATGGGATGATGAATTGGGATCACTATTTCAAACTTGACCTCTCCTACCTTAAAATTAGTGTGTAAAGTTTAATACTATGCAATGTACAGCCTTTGATGTTTTAACATAACAATGTATAAAAAAAAGTTAAACATAGCGGAACTTAGCTGAGCTCCTGAAAAACCTCCTGGTTTGTGCTTATCAGATTCAAGTGGGAAAACTTTTATATAGAACTGGAAACGTTTACTCTTGACTGCAGCTTTCATTTGAGAAAATGCAATGGATACCAGAAAATTACCAAGAGAATAATTTAGGCATTCAGCACAGAGAGAAGAGAACAGAATATGGTTTGTTAAGATTTTTCACAAGAGCCCATGTAAATAGTGATAGTTAATTGTGATGGGTATTGCTAATCGTGATAGATATTCAGTTCAGAAGTTTAGTTTTTAAAACTGTCTTATTGTTTACTGGATGTCTCTTTTTGATAATAAAATGTTAACTAAATTGAAGTTAAAGTTAATGAACTTGCAGTGAAAAAAGCCCCACCTCTTCTTTCACTTAATAGATCAAATTTAGATTATCCCAGAAAAATGATTACAGAGGGGTGGATTAAGTTAGCTAAACTATTTTAGCCACTTTATCTGGGACAGTAAAAACCACTCAGAAGTTTTGGGTATTAATTTTAATACACAGCTTCCAAATGTGACCGAAATAAACTTTGCTGTCTTTGCTGTCAGGAAGCATGAAATTCAAGGCGCTGGTTCTTTTTTGCAAGAACTTAAATGGTCCTGTGTGTCACATGTTTAAATTTATCTGTCTCTTCCATCCAACTATTTGACTTGCACTAATCTAAAATTTTCAGATGTGTTTCTTGGAGGATGAAGCTCATTGCTTCTCTTCCAGGACTGCCTTTCTGCAGTGCACTACTTGTAGATTATTCTTAAGCATGACCTTGATCTAGTTGTAAATAGACCGAATTTCAATCTTACAGTTCCAAGCTTTTATAATTAACTATGCACAATTCAGTAAGTGGCAGGATCCCATTTAGGCTGTTATTTTTGGCTGCCTAAAAGGAGAAATCTAAGATATTTTTCACTACTTACTTAATGGTTAATATTTCTATTGCACAGATTGCTTAGTAAGTTGTTTCTTTGATTCTTGTTTTAGTTTATCTTAAAATTACCAGAGATACTGTAGTAATTTGTTTCATGTACATGCATATAACTAATCTCTTTATGAACAAAAGCTAGCTTTGGAAAAATATCTCTTCAATGAGGAGAATATCACTACTTCTACCACCTTAACTTAGTATCTCCCTATTGCAAATCTTGAAAAACTGTAGCCACTATATATTTCAGGGGAAAAAATGCATTACTTTATTCATTTATTAGACTATATGAACAGTATTTTCATATTTGTATTTGAATTGCAAGGAACTAACAGACAGATATTCTTTGCTGAGCCTGGCTAAACTTTTAGAAATGAACTACCTCATTTGAAATCCATAAATTGCTCAGTGCGTACAGAAGTGTATGCCAATTGATGATGTTAATGCTTTTGGAAACAATTTTGCATCAAAACAAACAACTATAAAAAAACCAAAGTATTAAAAAAATTAATAAGAAATCTATTCCTGAGAGAGCTGTAATTTTGGTTTCATTGATTCTGGACCTTAGCACTAGCAAAAGGACATGAAAATTGGAGACATACTATTTTTAAAATTAAGACACATTTGTGGATTCTCTTTGTTATAACTGACCATCTGTCTGAAGAACTGTTGGAATATGTTGTCATGGTACACTTCAGAACTCTTGGAAACAAGAGGAAGAAAGACAGGGAAATATACTGGAAGGCATTCTAATCCCAGGATAAAGGGAAAACATAATACAGAAAAGTTAAATAATTTGCTACACAACTAGAATGAAATTTGTCATTTCTGTGGAGTCCTAGGATGCATTTCATGAAAGTAGTTAAAAGCAGTAGTACCTACAGGACTAAAATGTTCAGTTCTGCTATGAATACAAAAAATGTGATTTTTTAAAAAAATTAATTAATTTAGGCATCAGCAACAGCTTAGCACTGCCAGCAGGTTGAGAGAGCATCTCTCTTAGGAAAGGCAGAGGGAGCTGGGCCTGTTCAGCCTTGAGGAAATAGAACTGAGAGGGGACCTCATCGATGTCTATCAGTACCTGAAGGGAAAGTGCCAGGGAGATGCACCAGGCTTGTCTTGGTGGTGCTGAGCAATAGGACAAGAGGCAATAGGACAGAAACTTATGCTCAGGAAGTTGTACCTGAACATGATGAAGAACTTATTTACTGTGCAGACAGCCATGCCCTGGAACAGGTTGACCAGAGAGGGTGTGGGGTGTCCTTCTCCAGAGATATTCAAAAGCTGTCAGCATCCTGAGTATCATCGGTGCAGCAGACCATGCTTGAGCCGGGTGGCTGGGCTAGGTGACCACCAGTGGCCCCATCCACTTAACTAATACATGTGTTTCAGTGAACAAAGAAGGGTACGAAAGAGACTAAACAAGATTTTTCAACAACTCTAAAGAAAAGATAAAACCTTAGAGAAACTTAGAATTTTATCAGTTCAGTTTGACTGGGCAACCAAAAGAAAGACAAAAGATTACTTTATTAGGATGTACTTGTATCTCATCAGGGCAAAACAAAGGGTAAAAAAGAATGGAGTTACCCAAGGTAAGCACAATAGTAAATTTAAATAAAGCCATAAAATACAAAATAAGCAATTTCTTCATCAAAATTGAAGTGATTAATCACTGGAACAAAAAACAAATTTAATAGCACATTCAGATGAAAACTAAATGGTTACTTTCTTCTTCACTTGTTTGGTTTAAACTCCATGTGTTTGGCTTAAAACTGGATTAGCCATATGAAGCTTTGTAATCCATAGTACATGAGAAATGTAAATCATTGAACTGAAAATTTTACCTTACCCTTTACAACTGTGATTCTGTGAATTTCAGGTTTTAGAAAACATATACTGTAAGTAACATGGAAGAATTTGAAGAAAGCATCATACACTTTTTGTCCTATTCTCCCTGGTCTCCATCCCAGAATGAGCACTGCAAAATAAAATTAACCTGAATCTGACAAATCTGGAGCAGAATACGAAGCTTGTAGATCTGCATGCAATGTGAGTAAAGCAGCTGTAGACAAAAGATAAAATTATAATAACCTAGCATTTTATTAATGTAGAAGTCAAGTACATGCCTTTGTTTTTCATAACTCTAGAAATCACCCATCCTCAGATTTTTGAGTGGTTACTACTATCCTCTCTCTTCTCCCCAGTACCATCAGTATGTAAAGGACTCAAACCCAGTACTGGAAAGGAGTTACTACATGGCCTAACACTGTACATGGCTAATACATAATAATGAAGATACAGAAAGATGATTTAGTGAGCTGATAAATATGATGGACAGCTACTTAATTGAAGAGGAGAAAGATAATTCACTGCTGAAGTGTCATTATTTAAATAATGCTTGTCTGTTCAACAGGCATCTACTTAACAGAGATGTTATTAAAGCTAAATTACAGCAAAGTGGTGAACATCTCCATCTAAATAAGACAGACAAGTCAAAATGAGTGATGAGATACTAATTTTACAAATTTTCAGATAAGCCATTTATTATAATTACCATATGCTATGTCTTTTGTTTCTTCATTTGTCAGTTCACGTGTGGAGCCATTTGATTAGTATTTTTGTTATTCAAAGTACATAACTAATATAGACAATTTTTTTAAATTAGAATGTTGTTTAGTTGAAGAAGTCATATGAAAACAGGAAGATATACGGAGCAACAGAAATTAGGATATAAGAGAAAAAAAAATTGACGTCAACTGTTACATAAGGATAGGCATATTAGAGTATCTACCTTAAATGTAAAGTCTCTCATGGCTGCAAGAGAACTGCTTTAAAATCTAATAAATTGGCTACCTCCAATACACAAAAACTAAAATACTTAATAAAACTTGTTTTAACCTATTATATGAAGATGATTGAGTTTTAGGACAAGATTATTTTTGTAAATAGATAAAGTTACATATAATATACAGAGAAGATGACAGTAATACCAATGATAATAAGAAAACATGTGTCAAAACCTAATACATAGATCACTGAAAATAATGACAACATTGAGAATAGACATCTGTGGGAACGGCGAATGCTTTAATGTAATCATAGATTTAATGAGTTAATGCACAATTTCTAAGTCTTTCTTCCAGCTTCCTTGAAGAAGCTAGGTGTTCATCTCAAATACGCTGAGATTCCTCTAACACACTAACACTAACAGAATTGTTTTTCCAATCCAATAGTCTTTAGGTTTATTTTAATGCCTAGATCCCAGATATGGCAAAACCTAGGCAGCTTTGCTGCTTTCCTGCCTGTCCTTAAAGAAAAGCAAATCTTGCTTCAGTCCCAGTCTTGCTTCCTTCCCAGCCTGCATGTTACCCACTCGCCAGCAAACTGAGGGGGCAGCTGGAACAAGTCCCACTGCAAGGCAGATACTTTGTAGGCTCCAAACCCCACCTGCACCGGCTCCATCAGACACGGGCAAGCTTCCCTCGGCTTCCCAGAAGCAGCCTGGCAATTGCCCCCTCCCTCGCCCCCTCTCCACCCTCCACAGCCCCTGCCACCAAAGCCTTGCTAGGCAGGGCCATTTGCTGGCCTCGAAGAAAGAGTGCCTTTGATTCTTCTTTGGCGCAAGTGCCCGAGCTGTGAGAAGTCAGAGGATAATGATCACACCCGCTCTGCTTTAGCTAAGGAGATTGCTGGAGGCCCAGAGCGCAACACTGGTCCTTTAAAGAGAAACTGAAACGGAACCACCCATGCCTTTGTGGTGCATGCGGATAGGAATTGGATAGAATCGGAGGGCTTAGAAACATCCTCCAAGGTGGTCAGGTCCATCAGTCCCCCAAAATGAAACAAAGTTATCTGGCTGGGCTCCAAAAAGGACTAAACCCGCTGCTTTTATGCCAGAAAATATGGTGAGACCAGCCCACTCATCTAGATCCAATTCAGTGAATTAAACAAAGCCTCCCTTTCCACTCCCAGCTGAGATGTTGAGGAATCAAAGGCTGAAGCCCCAGCGTAATTTCACTGGCAGTAAAGGAGACACGCCTTTGTAAGTCCTGCCAGCTGAGCAAGGGGCTGGGCCTAGGGGAGGTGGCGCCTGCCCAGATTCTTCTCTCAGGGCAAGTGCCGTCTTTGCAACACCAGGCAAATGGAACAAACATTGCTGGAGTGATTTCATACAGACCAAAAGACAAAATGGAACAAACTTTGGTTTAATGATAAAGACAGATTGGGTCTCAACAAAGACAAAATGACAAAAGGCAGAGCGTAGACAACACCCAACCTCTGACATTTACTGATAGATCTAATAATACTAATGAGTCCTGAATAATACTAATGTATCTTAACTACTAAATTGAGGAGATTCCTATCATGGAAACTAACTAAGTAGAAGATTAAACAACCCAAAAACCTTAAAAAACAGTCGTATTCCTATCTAACTAATATCTAACAGTTGTATTCCTATCTAACTAATCTGCCTAACTCTTGCTAGCCCTGGACAACCTGCAGGGTTGTCTAATTTGGTCTTTTCTTCTTGGGGAGAGGCTGTGCTTCCTTCCGAGGCCGATGTCTTCTCCTGTGTTGGTTCCTTTCCTTCATGGTTTCAAACACCCTGCAAGATAGGAAACAAACCATCCATTGCTCGGTTTAGTACACACCATTAAACCAAGGGCCGAGATCTCCGTTTGAGTATGAATTTCTGTCTTTTTGGGCAGTGGCACATTTGCGAATTGATCAGCACCATGAGTCTGATCGTTCTACTTTCAATGCCTTGAAATATCTTCCTCCTTTTGCTGCATCATCTTTTGAATTTGATCAGCAGCATCAAACCAAACTTTGATGTATCTATTCCTACTTGTATGAACTGTGTCTTGTTGGGGCACGGCAAGGTTTCATTGCGAACACGCTGGGTTTTACCTAAGCTCTTTGGGTTTGAGGTGGGTGTTAAGCTTGACCACGGCTGCCGGGGGCGATGCTGCAAGTGCCCCCAGCTTCCCCTGCGGTGCCTTTGAAAAGGGTCAGCCTGTTTTAGTCCAAAGGCGCAGCTTTGAGCAGAAAGAGGAGGAACTTACGCACCGTTTGCACTGCCCGCAGGGAAAGGGGCCTCCTGCCGAACGGGGCGGCTGGCGCGGTTGGCAGTGGGGACGCTCGGCGCTGCGAGCCCTCTTGCGGCTTCTCTTCCCTGTCTCCCCGTTCTCCTTTCTGGGAGGGCTTTTCCTCCTCTTTGCTTTGCCCACACTCTGGAAATCAAAGAGTCCTTATCAATGCTTCCTTCCTCTCACAAAGCTGGAAATCAGAGCATGCAGCACAAAAATCTATCAGCCTAAGCAAATCCTTCCAGACCCTTGAGAGCTGAGAAAACGGCTGCCTTTGCCAATGGGCTACGGCGGGCTGCCAACCCAGAGCTTGGAGGAAAATACTCCTCTTTTCTAAGAGGGCCAAAGGGGTGGCATAAATACCTGGGTATTTAGAGCTCTACATTTCTTATTTCTACCTTTCTGCCTAACATCTATTTCTCTCTGCTTTTCCTCCAGAAATGTCTAGGGAATGGGATTTAAATTCAGTCCAATTAGAGTAGACACATGGTTAGCAATTTTCTACTACCCAAAATAATCTCCCTCCCTGTCTCTCTCTCTCTCTCTCTCTCACATGATGTGAAGCAAATTGCTCTTTGCCGGTAAGGAAAGTTTTAGGGGAGCCACAGCACCGGCAGCTCCTTCTTGGGGAGTATGCTGGGATGCTAGAAAAACTCCCTGAAAATCTGCAGCATATCCACCAAGGCAGCCCGGATTGCTGATGTCAGCAAGCAGTGGGGAATTAAGGGTCTGATTGGAGTCAGCGAGGGTGCCAGCCCTTGAGAAGCCCATCTGTAGAGAGTCAAAGCCCATTTTGGTGGCGCTGCTGCTTTCTTGGGTCAAAGTTAGGCTCCAGAATTGCGTATTTCAGGGCAGCAGCACAAGGAAGCCCCGGGCAGCATCTGCTGTGCCTTTCCCAGCGCATGGGACGATGTGATCCTGGCAAAGCGGCGTCTGGCATGGCTCGCCAGCAGCTTTCCTCCCCTTCTCCCAGTTTCTCGACCTTCCTGGCACGTCTGGATTTTCTTCCCCCTCACCTGAGCAAGAGTGCTGGCAAGTTTATGCTCCTTTTTCCAGGAGTAGTAGTACTCCACACACTGTGCCACGGTCTTAGTCTGGATCTGTTGTGAAGAGAAAAAGAAGGACTCCAAAATGGTGTTGGGTGCATTGGGGAAAAAGTAGAATATGGAGTGAACTAGGAAGTAAAATCATGAAGTAAATGGAGTAGGGTGTAAAAGGAAATCAACTTGGGGAAAGAGAGGCATCATGCAATGTGTTAAACCGTGTATTATGCTAGGTGGTAATACACGCAATGCACAAATCCATCTAGCACAGTTCTTCTTTCCCCGGTTCACTCCAGTTATGCCAGCACACCGTCTTGTGGAAGCAGCAGCAGGCCTGTGCGACAAGTCTGACAGAATGAAGCTTCATCTTCCAAAAGAGCTTGGAGAAAAGGGCTGGAGAGGCAGGAGCATCCTTTTCACACAGGTCTTTGATGTCCCCTTTTGTTACTACTTGAAGATACTTGGTACTTGAGAAGAGAGAGACTGAAGCCCAGTGCTTGTTAGCAGAAATAACCAAGCTTTCCTCCTGATGATCTGCTTGGGTAAAGAATGTCCCGTGGCTTTACCTGCTTCTGGATGAGATGAAAATCCTTGCCGTAGGTGTGGAAAGCCTTTTGGAAGGACTCCTTCTCCTCAGGTGTCCATCTATCAGAGCCTGGCAATAAAAAGCAGCAGGTAGTAAACGGATCCCTTGATCCACACCAAGTAGATCCCACTGGCTGCCGAAAGAAAATGGTGGCAGGCCGTCATTCACGTGTGTGTACGTGTCTGCTCCCTCAGAAGGTCATGAAGACAAGAGCAGGCATTGCCCGGGGAGAAGGATTGGAAAACAAGTAAAGCTGAAGGACTAGATGCTGGTGCTTCCCCACCCGCAGAGGAGACAAGACCTTGTGCTGGTGTTAAGCACAATTGCTTTCAGCAGAAACGCTTGCCACAAGAATGAAGGGGACGGCAGCATCTGTCAGGGACGCAAGAAGCTCTGCTTTGCTTACCTGCATAATGATAATCAGCCATGGGATGGCCTTGAGGTGTTGCAGGCCCCTCTGAGAGCAGCATCTCCAGAGCCTCCTGCAAGATCAAGAGGGAAAAGGCTTTAGCCGCCCCACCACATTAAAAATGAGCCAAAAAATCACAGGTGCTGCCTTGCAGCTACTTTGCCTCTCCAGACATTCAAGCCACTGTATCCCATGTGGGTGAAACACTGTGATTTGCTCCGAGTCCCTAGTTTTTGCTGTCTGACCCTTTGATCCCGGTCCCCAAGAGTGGCCTTTTGCTCACCGACCTAATGATTTTGCTGCTCCTGCAGCCAGAATGGCCTCAGCTGACTGAGGCTTCTGGGAATTTCCCCTCCAAATGTCTTAGAGAGCCCAGATCTCCAGGCAATTTACAAGGCAGCAGGCTGTAGGACCTTCCGCCGCCGCCTCCAGGAGGGAGATTCTCCCTGCTGGAGCCGTTTGGGCTCAGCCCGAGGCAGCTGGAGGAGACACAGCAGGCAGCAAAGTACTCTGCTCCCTGTTAAGACCCTTCTTCAAAGAGCAGCCAGGAAAGGCTGTCCCAGTGCCCGGGCCTTCTGCATTCCCTGTGCCCTCTTCTCTGTGCCCAGACAGCCGCTTCTTACCGGAACGCTGCCGCGTGCCTGGTGCAGGCAGTGCAGGGCGCGCTCCAGGTTAGCTGCTGCCCCGGGAATGCCACGGGAGCTGGCCATGTCCAACAGTTCTCTTACTGCAAGCACAACAAAAAACCCACCGAAAGTCAGCCTTGAGGCCGGGAAGGGCAAAGGCTGCCATGCAAGGCAGAAGGAAAGGCTGGGAGCTAAAGACAGCAGCTTGCAGAGTATGAAAAGGAGAGCAAAGACAGGGCCAGCCGAACCAAGGGCCCACGCAGTGCTGGCTCTCCCTCCAAAGCAGCTTCTGTAAGAAGAAGTGGGGGCCAATCTCCCCTCTTCCAGTGGCAAATGGCCCTGACCACTTTGGAGAGCAAGGTGCTTGCTCTTTCTCCTTGCCTCTAACACTTCTACATGGGAAGATGGGCGAGACAAGGAGAGAGGCAGAGCCTGCAAAAGGCTGCCTTTTTACGCAAAAGGAGCCTTTTAAAGACCCAAGTAGCTCAGGGGTGGAAGAAAAGCTTGAAGCAAAGCTACCTCTGTCAGGTTTTTCCATGTCAGAGTCATCCTCCCCCCAGGGCTTCCAGACCAGGGTTGCAGGCTCTTCATCCTCACTTGGTGGTCTGCTCTGCAGCTCTGGGAGCTCAGCCTGAAAGTCGCTGCCAACATTGATGTGTCTAAAGGAAGAAGGAGGTGCAGGTGAGAAAGGCAAGTGGTCAAGAGACCCTTCCTGTGGACCCACAGGCTTGAACCAATCCCACCCTGACTCTGGAAGAACAGTTCTCCTCCTCGCCATTGCTCCAGTTTACTGTTCTTTAACCCTATGCCAAAACTCACGGCTGAATCTGGGCTCTTGCTTTCCTTTTCATCGTGCCTCTCCTTTCCACCTGAAAGAGATCAAAACAACGCTCCAGTTAAAAATCCTTCTGCCAAGGATGTGTCAATAGCCTTCCTTCTCATCCTCATCATTGCAAAGCCCAAGCTCCTGTGTCCCAGCTCCTGTCTCTTTGCTGTCATTGCCGCCTTTTTGAGGTGGAATTTCCTAGGCAGGACCCTCTAGCAGTCAGCAGCTTCCTCAGGAGGGCAAGCAGAAGGCCATGCATTACTC
This sequence comes from Molothrus ater, assembly GCF_012460135.2. Classification (NCBI taxonomy): domain Eukaryota; kingdom Metazoa; phylum Chordata; class Aves; order Passeriformes; family Icteridae; genus Molothrus; species Molothrus ater. The sequence goes on along the minus strand of NC_050511.2, from coordinate 23,155,614 downwards.
TCTTCACTCCTGGGGCCACTGAGAAGAGCCAAGAGAATGGCAGGGGAGATGTGCCAGTGCAGGCTTAGGTTGGATAGAAGGAAAAGGTTCTTCAGCCAGAGGCTGCTTGGGCACTGCAACAGCCTCCCCAGGGAAGGGGGCACAGCACCAAGCCTGACTGAGCTCCAAAAGTGTTTGGACACTGCTCTTGGGCACAGGCTGTGATTGTTGAGGCTGCCCCGGGCAGGCCCTGGAGTTGGGCTCAGTGATCTTTGAGAATCCCTTCCAAGCCAGAAAATTCTGTGCTACTGTGATTGTGCTCTTGGGGAGATGGCATTTGACGGCTGCCCCTGAGCATGAGGTAGAACCAGCCCTACATGCATTGAAAAAAGAATCTATGAAGATATTGAAATAGAATGTATCTATAAGCCATGTAACTATGTAAGTATATAAGAATTGCTGATACCAGATGGTTTTTGAAGTTGAAAGCTTGTGTTTGAGGACAAGCCCAGTCAAATGCTTCCATGCCCTGAACGACAGGGATGCCAGAGGAGAAGTGCCATCATTCTGTTGCTTGAAGCTTTGGAGCGGGTGTGAGCAGAGTCAGGGCGTAAGGGGATTTGTTGACACTGAAGCCCTGAACTGCTCAGCCATGAACAATTTGTTTTGGGGTCAGCACAAGATAGTTTTAGGACAGAAATGGGTGCCAAGAACTTTTAATCAGGTCATCCGTGGACGAGGATCTGCAACTGCACTGGGACACCTCTCTAGGTCCTCTATGGAAAGGTCTGTGTTTCCCCTGGAGGCAACATGATTCCTTCAGAAGCTGCAGCCTGCTTTCACGTGGAAGCTCGTCTGGGGAAAGTGAGCACGCAGCCTGTGTGTCGTGCTTGGTGGGAGAGGCAGCTGGAGCCTCCTGCCCCTGTGCTAGTGCTTTGAGGGCAAACGGGGATGTTCTTACCTTGGACGGTTCCCAAGTGCTGTGGGGATGCCCGGAGGCAGACAAGGAGACCAGGATATTGGTGCAGAGGCCGGGTCTGGCGCTGAATGCAGAAGGCGGCTGGTCAGGGACAGCCCAGGAGCTGATCCTGCAGCTGCTGCTGCAGCGCTGCTCTACCAGTGTTCCAGCAAGGGCCGCAGGAGCAGGAGACAACGACAGTTGCTATGGGCACAGCCCAACATTCCATCTAGAACCCCAGGGGAGCCATGGGACAGAAAGAGGCATGGGCCGCCTCTGGCCCTTGTACTTCTTCTGCTGCAAGTTTCCTCTGAGAAGCTTCCCATTGGGCCTTTTCTCCTCAGTCGTCTGATGAGACGGGCAAAAGCAGTGCAGGGACAGCCCTGGGTCTTCCCGGTGCTTCTCTGCAAGGTGCCTCCAGCTGAACGTGCACAGGAGCCTGCCTCTGTGCAAGGGCCCAGGCCTCATCTCCTGCCCTGGAGAACCAGAAGGGCTCCTCCCACTGGCTCTCCTCCAGCTCTGAGAGGAGCTGCAATTTGCAAGTTGTCCAGCGCAGAGCCAACTCCAGAGCTTCCTCTCAAAGTGGAGCCATTCATCCTGCCCCCTTTCTCAATTCTCCTTTTGCTGCCCAATAATGTCACTGCATGTTTTCTCTCCTTTGGGCCTCTGAGCTGGTCTCTCACCTCATCACTCCTTCCTTGAAACTTGGAGAAACAGGATGTTTTTTGGGGGAACTGATGGGGACACACACACACCCAGGGACAGCACACCCAGGGCATTTCTCTAGCAAACATTAATGCAGAATTTCTATATCCCTTCCAGCTCCCTTGAAGAATGGAGAATATTCACCTCAATAGATTATGGGATTCCTATAGGAAAGGATTATAAACAAAATTTCCTTTCCACACTGATGGCCTTCACGTTTGTTTTAATACTTCAGTCCCAAATATGGCAAAACCCAGGCAGTTTTGCTGCTTTCCTGCCTAATGTTTAACAAAAGCAAATCTTGCTTCCTTTCCAATCTTGCTTCCTTCCCAGCCTGCATGTTACCCATTCACCAGGAAACAGAGGGGTTACTGTTCTTAAAAATATTGTGCTGCAAAACAATCCTTTGTCAGTTCTGGTAGTCCCACCCTTTATTTTCAGAACTTCTTGGTTCGATAAAGAACAGCCTTTCATATAGTCTCGAGCTCTGAACTCCAGAGATAATTAAGTACATCCATGGGATGAATTTGCTTTGTCCTCTTCTATCCTCTTGGATACAATTGAGACATAGACTCTGGTATTTTCTGCCTGATACGAAACTGTGGAAATTAATTTCATTTATTGCTAATCAATCCAGAGCAGGATAAAGACAAATAAACCAAATATGAATTTTTCATTTATCTGTTAGTTTGCCTTGTTGCCCCCCTCCCCCTTCTTTAATATTTTATCCCTGATGTGCTTCCAGCTTTGCTGATGGATTGGCCTTGGCCAGATGTGGGTTCATCTTGAAGTCATTTGGAACTGTCTCCATCAAACATGGGGAAGCTTCTGACAGGTTCTCACTGAAGTCATCCCTGAAGTTCCCCACATGAAGTGCAGCCAGAGGATTGTCAGCCATTTTCTTTGCCCTAGGGAAGCCATGAGCTGTTTTCCTGAGAGCAAGGGCCATCATAGAAAAAGTGTCTGCGGGCTTTTTTGTCAGCAAACTCTTAATGAATAAAAATTATACATTTTGACATTGGCTTGTAATTTGCTAAATTGCTGAGTAAAATCAAAATATTTCCTCAGTGCTGTAGCAGTTGGTGGACTTCCCATGTCACTTTTCCTTACACAATTTACAAGTTATATATTGTTGTTATTATTCCAATATATAATTGTAAATTACGTGTTTTGTTATTTCAATTCTTTACCGATATGGCGCCTGTCACCCTCACCAAGCCCATTAGTGCAGTAATTACAATCACATCACTGTTGTGTTATTTAAATATAATTTGGGGGATTTAATGGCATCATAATATTAAGCTGTGGCATAAGTGGGAAAAGTTGCAGACTGCTGATACATTAAAATACCTGAGGAACTTGACTGCCACCCACCTTGCTCTTGGCATGCAAGGGTGCAGCTGACACCAGCCGCGAGACAGAGATCACCAGGGGAGCCATGGTTCCATCCTTCAACAGGCAGTCAGGGTTTGCAGGGGTGTTTTTTGTATCCCACTGTCTCCAGTGACAGCTCCTGAGTGTTAATGCTTCTCATGTCATGCACCATAACACAAAAAAGAGGACAAGGTTGGGGGATGACTGGGAATTGGCCATCCAAGGACTTCAAATTTCTTTGCAAACAATTCTTAAGTCCTTAGGAATTGTTTCCTCATTACATAAAATAAAAATTATAATATAAGCAACTACACCAAATTTCTCTGAACACAATGTAATTCAGAGAGATCAGAGCAGGAATCCTTAGTGTTCCAATTCCTCGTCTATGTTTTTAAGAAATTGAGCTTGCTGTTGGCTAGAACTATTTTTCACTCCTATTTCACAGCTAAAAGCTAGTAACAAAATCCAGAAACAGTAACATTATATGGAAGAAAAAGACATGGACATTTGTTATACTTACAACAGTGTTAATTAGCCATTTTGGATAGTTGTGAGGGGACACAGAATAAGTAAGGTGGAGAGATTTACCTACTGGAAGTAGCAATTAGATTTCCTTATATTTTTATGACTTTATGTTCATTATATAATATACATAATAAATTTGGGAAGGATTATTGAATATAGGCTTCTTTCAGCAATAACCAAATTAATTAAAACACTCTAAGTCACATACAGTCACACACATTATTGCTTAAAATAGTGAAGGATGGTAGATGTCTTCAGAAGTGTATAGATAATAGATGTTTTGGCACTAATGTTACAAAGAAGGAGAACTTATTTCAATGGTATATGGAATGGCACTTGCTTACTCTTTTGTAAATGTGAAAATGTTATTACTAGTGAAAATACCTGGTGAATTCTTCAACTTTAAATGTATAGTAGGACTTCAGTTCTTTTTTTTTTTTTTAAATCTGTTAATCCACAGAATCTTGTGTAACTCTACAAAAATAATTAAAAAATTCCTAAATGCTAATTTGTTAGTATACAAAATAGAACAACTGAAACAGTTCTGTGGTAGGACAAACTTGGACAATGCTGTCACAAAATTCCTGTAGGAAACATTTCTTCAGAAACACTGATGGAATGGATTTTACTGACCTCAATTTTGCAATGTAGCTGGGTGAAAAATATTCAGTTTATTTGCTCACCAATTCTTGCAAGCATAAACAACCTCTAGAATTTAAAAGCACAAGTGACAGTCTATGGCACATTGGGCAATACACAATTAATCAGTATAAATACAGTGCATAGAAACATACACACATTTTTGCATACACAGAGAGAGAGAGAAAGAGAGAAAAAAAATGTTTTCACTCAGGCTCAAATTAAACATTGCTCAAGTCGTAAAACAAGAGCAAGCATTCATCTATGGCATACTACCTTGGGAAACATATTTTTAACAGACATATTTAAAGATAACTATCTTTGATAGGAGTTTTTAAAAGCAGTCACTTATAAAACGTTTATAAAAGCAGTCAGTCACTAGAAAGCAAGCTGACAAAACTATTTACCTTATGACATGTCATACAGACATCTGCAACCTTCAAAGGCAATGGGAATTGTTTTGCTATGTTTTAAAAGGCAAAATTCAGAGTGTCTAAATGTACAAAGTATGGATTGAGGATATGAACAAACAGCAAAAAATTAGAATGAGCTGATGCAGATCACAACTGTGACATCAAAATTAATCAAGCAACACAAATTATGTACTATCTGTTTCATGGAACATTTTAATTTTTATAAAATTCGCCAGTACTGTTGTCCCATATGTCAATGTGAAATGTAAGATTACATAGGCCCCACTTTATACAGGACATATTGGAGAAGGGAGAGCTCATGTAGTGCTGTAAAACTGAAGTGGAAATGAATTTAGCAACAGCATTCTGGGAAAAGATGTGCAATGAAAAATGGATTGGTCAGGGAAAGTTGTTACAGTAAATAAGACATGAAATGATGAAAGCTTTGCTGAGGGTTTTTAGGTGTTAGGGTGGATAAGAAAGGGGCCACTATGACTGTGTATTTCTAACATTTTTACTTCACTTTATGTTTCATTGCAAATGCTTGACAGAATCATTACCAAGCTTATCTTTTGGATGGGACATCTATGTGAATCTGCATTGCTTTTTAACATTTCCCAGATAGTTACTAAGAGGATGGAGTACTTTTGTTGTATTTTTCACATTAATTTTCATCTGAATTAAATAACAAATATATTATTTTGATGTCTGCGTTTTCTCAGCCTTTCTGTGATGTCTTTTCACAAAATTAGGAAGTTATTTGGTTGCTAAATATTATTCAAATGATAAGTGCCTCTCACAGCATGTACAAGAAGCAGAAAGCAGAAAGTATACAGCATTCTTTATCTGTTATTATGAATATTGCAAATCAAAGAAGAAATGCTTTACAATGAAATTACCCTTTGGAATAGAAATTCCAATAGTATTCTTGATACAACATTCTGCACTTTTTGTTCTGTCACTTTTGGGTTCCTTATTATTCATATTTTCACTGATTTTAAATATGGATTTTCTTCTATATACAGTTATGGAAATTAAACAGCATAAAAAATAAGTGATTTTGAGTTACAGTTGTATTTTATATTAAAAAAATAATAACTCTTTTGAGTTAAAGAATAAACTTCTCTATATTTTTTCTGAGAGATGTCTAACAGGCTGATGCCATGTTTCAAAGTAAGTTTCTTTCCACCAATCAGATCATGTAGCTTCTGGTGACTTTTTAAAAAAATTAGGCTTAATAGAAGTGGCACCTTATGTATGAAACCAGACACACATACCTAAAGCTAAGATAAAAAAAGGGAAAAGAGTTTAGGGCTTTCATGGTAAATGTGACTTGAGAACGAAAATAATAGTTTATAATACCGTCATTTCCTGGCCACTTATGACTATTTAGATGATACTGGTACTCTCCAGATATTGATAATTTAAGACATTAATAATACACTAGTAGATAAAAAAATCAAACCTTGCTTTGTGCTAAAAAATGCCATAACACTTAAAAAAGAAAGTAATTTACCAATTTGTAATACCTGTTTACGGGCTGTACTCCAGCACATTCAATGGTTTGAGAAGTTTACAGATATTTCAATGTTCTATTACAGATTCATATAAGTCCTTAATTCATAAGTCATTTACTATAAGAGAGATGGAATTTTCTAAGGGGAAAACTTGCTTTGGATTGATTCACAGTATTTTAGTAGTACACACATACTTATAAATGGTTTTTATTCTATGAGAACACAAGCTGAAGCAGAGCATTCTGCACACACTACAGCTATACCTCACAGAAATAATGGTACCTTATGATATTTGAAATAATTTGGCTACCCAGTTTAATAGATCTGTACTAAGTATATTCTCTATCCATAACTCTTTATCCACATTAATGCTAACAGTATAATCTAGTTCATCCTTATGGAAAGATAGAAAAAAGGACATCTTTGCAAAACATTCCCATTGTCAGTGGCCAGTCTTTTTCATCATGGACCTGCACGTTTCCTCTCCAACACTTCAGATCTCTGTTTACTAAAATGGTGATTCACCATTTTCAGCTTCTAGGTTATTCTGAGTTTTGAATTTTCAAGTATGGGCTAGAACTTGCTGCACATTTGTATCCCAGTATTTCACAGGGAATGGTGATTCCACTTTAGCATGCTTACCAACAGTTCAGCATTGGAGCCATGACCTTTAATGTCAAGCATTTTTGTGAAGTTCTGGATTTCTTTACCTATTCATTTAGATCATGTTAAAGTTTATCACCATATAAAAATATTTTTGGTGTCATTTTTAATTATCTTATCATGGACATGAAAGGCTGCCATGTCAATAAAGACAATGGGTTGGAATGGAGATTAATGGACATCCTTAGCTAATTCTGCATTTTAATGTAAACAGCATCTTTCAAAACTGGAGAAAAAGCATTTTTAAATTTATTTTAAATGGGGGACAAAGGGATGTGACCCTAATAAGAAAATCCTTTCTCATGAATTGCAGGGGTTTTGGCATGTAAACTCCTGAAGAATTTTAAACTTTTGAGCTAATAATGCAGTTTTGCTTTCCTTCTATGTAATGCTTCAGAGAGACAGACTTTTTTCCAAAGGCAGAAAAGGCATGGAGAGTTTTTCTCCACTTTTGATATGCTTCCATGCTTGTATCAACCATGAACAAACTAACCTTTGGTAACTTAACATTTTAAGGATTTTAATTAAAACAGTGTTGTAAATAACCAATCAGGGTCACAATAAAACAATTAATCTGGTTCCTGTATTCTGTTTCTCCCAGCAACTAAATTTAGTGATGTATCTATGTACTTTGCTATCTCCCACAACCATTTAAAAAAAAAAAATCTGTCCTAATAAAGAACCAGTACAAAATTGAATCAATGTTGAAATCATTTCCACTAGAGATCTGTGATGCTTTAAAGAAACAATACGTTTTGTCTTAAGAGCATGCACTGAGTTACTGTTACTGAGAGAGCAATTACTGCTTTTTTAACATTAAATAGACTCCTTTTCTAATTGACTTGAAATCTGAGCAGGCACAAGTTTAGCAAACAATTTACATTTTTTCTTCTTCAGAGACAGCCTAATCTGCATGCTGAAATCTGTCATTTTTTGTACCCATAATTTGCCCTTTCTGAAAATAGTCTCTGAAATTAGAGAGTGGGTAGGCTTTTTTAGTTCTACCAAAATGCTTTTTCTTTAAAGGATCTGATTTACTACCTCTTATGTATGTCAAAGGGCAAATTCAGAGGGACAAGGACAAGCTATTTATTTTAAAAAATGTGGTTTTTTTAATATGAGCCCTTGTGCAATAAATCTCTCCGATTTCAAACTATACTGAGTTTAGAGCGGTATGCATGAAGAGCTATCAGAAACTGGAACTCCAGAGCTATTTTCTGTGTCCATTGCCACTGCTTGCTCAATGCCTGCGCACATTTAGAATATGCAAGTAAGAGACAATTGATTTTTCAAAAGTCAAATGTTAAATGAATGTGTGTCAGGGATTGGTCACAGGCCAAATGCCAGTGCCCCCCACAAAAATCACTAATTTTCCTCTGCTATAGTTAAGGAGAGGAGGGGGAAAGAAAACACTTAAATGGGATTCATGAGTTGAGGTAAGAATTGGCAAGAAACACTTTAAGGACAAAAAAGGCTCAAAACTCAAAAGATATAAAGAAAAATTTATTAACAGAATTAAAAGAAGATAATGAGAACTAAAATAAACTTTTAGAACACCTTTACCCACACCCCCCAGCCCTTCTTTGTTTCCCACTGACATAGCAGAGAGACAAAACAGGATTTTTAGTCAGTTTGTTACTTCTAAAGATCCTTTCAACTTGCTTAGGGAGAGAAGTCTCCTTCACCATGCCATGGGGTCTTTCCCACAGGAGATAGTTTTCTCTGAACATTTCCAACACGGTTCTAATTTTCATGAGTAGCAGTCCTGCCTGAAAACCAGCTGAAACAAGAGTGCCTCCCACAGGCAAAAACAGTCTTCCCAAAACTGCTTTTTTTCATGGGTCATTAAGTTCATGGGGTTTTGTTTTTAAGGATGAGCTGTTCTAGTATAAAAGCAAGAGTCTTCTTTTTTCTATCTCAGAAAGTAAGAGTTCTTTCTCTCTCTGTTCAAGCCTCTCACCAGATCACAGTTTTTCAGCATCCACATGTTCCAGTGTGAGCACCGTTTGTGCATGGGCTCTGGGTGAATTCTGCATCCCCACAGGTGCTTCATGAATTATAGGAAACAGTTTGTCAAATTATAATCCTCACCATGGTTTCCAGAAGAATTTCAACTCCAAGAGCATCTCCTCCTCCCCCTCCCTCCTTTGCACCGCCCTTAGAGTCGCCATGTTGTTCTCCTCATGTGTTTTCACCTTTTCCTTTTCTCTGACTCAGCAGAAAATCAGTGTTCATTGGTTCATTTGTTTTCAAGTTCTTTCAAGTGGAACAGTTTTCATGGAGTTTTGCAGTGCTGAACAGTTGATCTTGTCCAGGCTCCGCACCAGGGAATCGCTCGTTGTGCTTCTCGCTGTTGGCCACGTGGTCTTTGCCGACACTCCACAAGATGCACCGGCCGCCGGTTTCAGTCAGTGTCCCTCCTCATGTGGGGCGCTGAAAGAAAGAAAAAGCTGCTGCTGTTTCTGTCCTTTCGTTTCTGATGCAGCAGGTTAGAAGTGGTCAGGCAGGCAAAGTCTATTGCTGGCCGTGACAAGATGGCAGCAGCCACGTGTCTGTTTTGGCCCCGGCCGCTCTCAGTCTCAGCCAGGGCCGCTCCTGTGGGAAAACTATCTCCTGTGGGAAGGACTCCATGGCTGTTTGCACTGCCGGGATGGCCTCCGGTGGCATGGCCGCTGGAAAAGGGACTAGTGGGCTCCTCTGGGAAGGCACCCAGCCAGTCCCCTCACCCCTCCTCACAGGTGAGGGAGAAACAGAGCTTCCTGCAGTTTTGTTTTTCTTAAGTACGTTATCACAGAGGCGTTATCAGCTTTTCTAATTGGCCTAGCAGCATATCTATTCTCGGAGACAGCCAGCGATTGGTTTTGCCAGGCATGGAGGAATCTTTTAGCAGCTCCTCACAGAAATATCACTTCCATGGCTGGCTCCTTCCCTCCTCACAAAAACAATTTACGCAAAACCAACACAATGTGCTTTCCTAAACCTTACAGAAAATTCTCATGAGAGAACCAACTACTAAAAAGGAGAACAATGTCCGTAGTATATATATATACGCCATCAGCTGATTTTGTTCACAAAAAGAAGACTGTAGAGACTTGTGGAGATTTTTGAAAGCTGTAGTTCCTATGGCTTATCTTATAAAATAGACTTGCCCTGTAATAGAACAGATTCCTTCTGCTTTAGGTCATGTGCCTATTACATGTGATAGGACACTATTTCTGGTTCTGTCATGGCCCTATAAAAAATTTTGAGGAATAAAGTTTGAGCAAAAAAAACCCAAGAAAAATACTGTTTGCTGTTAAAAAACATAGTTCTACCCAAACTGGGATATCTGGTTACCTAACTTATGGTTTACTGTCATCTCTTCTCCTTTCACTTGTTAAAATTTCTGGAAATCACTCCTTTCACTGAACCAAAATCTGCCTAATTTTCCTTCAAGACTATATCTTTCCTATTTCATGTTTAAATTGTGTATTTATGTAACCTTTTGTCAGCTTCACTTCATGTCTGCTATTACAGCCTTCAGAATAACTACACCACTCTTTATCTTTCCAGTAATGTGATAATCTGCAAGATGAATTTCACCAGGAGATCCTCAGATTTAATAATTTTCTTTTTTTATATCCATGACTTTGCTTCAAACTATATGTGACTGTCTTAAATTTCCCCTTTTGTCTAAAGCTGTTGTGGCACACAGGCAGTTGTGCACTGTCATGTTGCCTTGGAATACAGTCTGAGTTGGTTCCAGTGTGAGGGTACATTTCCAACACTGTTGCTCAGTTAGCAAGAACTATTAATGGAGGTTTCTGGATGGCGAGAAGCCTGGTACTCTACTGCTTTTTGTGAAGCCATTCAATTGTTCATCATCTTTCCATCCGGGACTCCTTGTGGACTGCACTCATTGGAAGAGCTGGCCATCTGTGTATCATACCAGACTTCTACATTACAGGCCAAAAGGAAACCTGTCATTAAATCACTGTTTACATCCAGGACACCATTCAGCACTGCAAATGCTACTTCTGCTTTTGATGGGGTAATCACTGCAGC